>NW_026876327.1:0-193291 GCF_032173495.1 Musca vetustissima
TAATATCGCGGTGGAAAATTTTTAACTTCGATAGGAGGTACTCTGCATCTTCTTCCATTTTCTTGGTGGCCAATGGTTATCACCTCTTCGATAGAAAATATTGACGTGCTAAATCTATGGTTTTGTTTATTATTTCTGCTTTAGCTTCGTGTGAAGCGACTGAGAGGGTCATAAAAGAAGCTACACCCAATTGCCAGCTGACATCGGTTGTGGTCAAAACTAGGGTGATATTTGAGCGTCTTCGAATGAAAATATCTTCGACAAATGTTTTCGGAAAAAGTCGCAAGTAACCTGCGACATCTTTCTTCTTCACGATGGACAGTTGAGAACACCTCATCAAAGTCCTGACACTTTTTCCCTACTTGAGACCGTTTCCATTTTTGCATTTGTGTTTCCCGGAAGCGACTGAGAAAGCCATAAAGTAACTATACCCATTTGATAGCTGGTAGCGTTTAAGTTTAGAAAAAAGGCGTTATTTCGTCGCCTTCGTATCTCTAACATTAGTTCTGGATTAAAGAAGACATATTTGGCAAATGCCAATTCGTTGAGGTTAGTCCTACGACGGTCTAAGAATTTCGCATCGTCCCTTAGCCGTGGAGCGACTGACAGAGTCATAACAGTAGCTTCGCCCAATTGCTAGGCAGCATAGTTTAAGGTTAGAATTGTGGTGGTATCTGATCACCATCGAACCTTAAACGTTCGTCCTTAAATAATGAAAACATCTGTGGCAAATTCGCTTAAGATAGTCTTACGACAATTCAAGAATTTTATTCATTCCTTTTACTAGCTCCTTCTCCGGAATCGAACCCTGATTCCCCCGTTACACGTTGCAACTGTAGTAGTCCTAGGTACTACAATCAAATGTTGATTATGCAGATATTTGAAAGACTTGTCGTCGGTACAAGAACGTAAGATCTGCAAGTTATCTAGAGCTCCAATTCTATTTCATCTAATGCTTCTGAACAAATATTTTCGGGGTTTTCGAGCTCCAGATGCGACAATTTTGTAGGATTGCAGGAGTTCCTCAGAACCATGCTTTACTTACAGCAGCGATATTCTCAGTTGTTTTCGAGCGACAACATATCAGTAACTTGCTCTAATGTTAGATCGTTTCGGAACGAACTAGTTCAATGAAATTATTCTGCAAAAGGAACGCTCGGAACTAAATCCTGTTCTTTCGTTCATCTAGCTTCATTTGCTCCACTCGTTTCCGTTTGCTCTCGTTCACGCAGTTCCTTTCGATCCGTTCGTTCTTCTAGGTTCATTGCTATAATTAGGGGCATGTACCAATGAACTAGAAGAAACTATGGATCTAAGTGAACAAACAAAGATTGAACACCTTCAGGAGCTCAATTTGTTCCACTAATTTCAGTATTGTGATCCGACGACCCAAAAATTCTTTATTTTGACGAACTGTGATTGCAGGATATTTTATTTGTATACACTTTTGTTCAGCAGCATCCCATCCGAATCAAAAAAAAAAAAAAAAGTATTATCTTATTGGCGATCCAGCCAAGTCTTCCGCCTTTACAGCTGTCCCAACTGACTCCATTGAGGCGAAATGAAACGAAGACAGAATACAAGGAAGAAACATTGTCCCGACAATTGATTGTTTAAAAATTATTCCAGTTCTTTTGCAACAGTTTCTTCTTTCTTTTTTCAGACGATGCGGCAAACAAAGACAACAATTTGGTGTGGTTTTCCAATTCTTTTGGTGTCGTTTCTTTCATCTTTTTGTTGTTGGGTGACTCAAAGGAACTTCACTGTATTGTGTGTATGCCTGTCTGTAACAACAAGTATAAGCCTACTCTTATTACAAATTGTTCTCCTGGAGGATGATAAGATAGTCGTCATCGTTGTCGACGTTTGTGGGCAATCCAAACAAAGCGACGAGGTGGGCCTGATTTTTTGGAGATGGCGTGGCGTTATTGTTATTTTTCGCCAAGTTTTCGGGATGTCTGTGAGAAAATTATTCCTTATCATTTTTGTTGCATTTTTTCTGGTGTTAAATAAATGTCGACTCAAGTCAAGTAGTCTTTTGGAATAATACCAGAGTCCAGAGTCTATAAGGATTGTACAATTTTTTAGCCATCGATTTTGGTTAAGAGGTCTGGATGACTGGCCAGTTTGTAAAGAAGCCAAAGAAGTTGCCTGTAAAATACGAATAATAAAGGAAACTTTGTCCTCTGCAATGCAGTGGCTTCTTGAGAAAAAGCAATGATTTAACACTTGGCCAAATGGCATCATACTCCGATGTCCTAAAAAAAGAAAATTTGGTATCTAAAGAAATTGTAAAGTAAAGGAAACCCAAAAGGCAAAAAATTATGCCAAACAAGTAACTCACTATTGCTTTAATTTCTATTCACTTTCTTTCGATTTTTTTGCTCATTTTCGTCGTATTTTTTACTTTTTCGTTTCGTATTATCATAAAAATTGTAGATGGCGAGAAAATAACGCAATGGCGATAAATGAACTTATTCATTATTCTGTTCATTTGTTATGATTTGTCTGCACTTCTTGTTCACTTTTCAAAACGAAGTTTCCTTATCAGACAAGTTTCTTGTTTCGTTTTTTTTGTAGAGAGCAAAAACATCTTCAAAAATTTAATAAATTGTATAAGATATAATTGAATTTAGTTGTTAAATTTTGTGCCGGAGTTTTAAAGATGCAGAAAGCTAAAATATGTGTTTTATTCTAAATTTGTCGAAAACTGATGCATAGTTTTAGGAGTTAACTGTTCAATCATATGTTTAGTGTAGTTACTGTTATTAAGAACATTATTCTTAGCGACAAATTATATTATGAGAAAATTAAATTGTTCGTAACTGACAAGAGATAAATAACCGAAGCTTGTACAGTGCGACTCATTAAGTAGTTGAAAGGAACAGTTCCGCAAAAGGAATCATCGGCACTGGGTCACACTCATTCGTTCATTTAGTTCCTTTTGCTTCAGTTGTTATTTTTTATATCGTTGGCGTATTTCTTTATCTGTAATCGTTCATCCAGAGCAAAGCTCCTCTTGTTCATTCCACTTAGTTCCACCAACCAATTGAACGTTAAAAATATTATTCAGCAAATAATTTTTTTATTAAATTTAAGTGATGTAACTTTAGTGACATTCATTGTCGGATCCGTTTTATATATAACAAAAATAGTCATTGAAAGTCCTTTTTGAATATTTTCAACATTTAATGAACAAACCAGATCCCATTGCGTAGTTTAATGATAAAACATGGAGCCAGTCAATTGTGACTGAGAAAGTAGTTCAAGGGATTTATTTTACAAAAGGAACGATCGGATCTAGTTCGAACACTTTCGCCAATCCAGTTCCTTTTGCTGCAGTTGTTCAATTTTCCTCTCGATCCTCTATTTTCTTTGCTCGTTCAGCCGGAGCAAAACGTCTATTGTTCATCCAGAACTATTCGTTCATTTAGTTCTGTCATGAAGCTTAGAGTTTATTAAATATTCAACGGGAAGCGGATCTAGAATACCGCGGACATAAGATGTCAATTTTCGAAGTTCAAATTTAGCGGAACCTAATGCATAAATAATATGGTTTCTAGAATTATGCGTATTCTCTAAATCGTGATGTCCCGTCAATGCGTCGTCAAACGTACATGCACTTCAGTAACTCATAGTTTTGAACAGTAGTATTGGGAGCATCCCTAAATAGAATTCTTTGAAGAGGAGTGTGGATTCAGTTAGTTTTGCGCATATTACGCATGCAATATTGGTTACCTCGAACAACTTCCTTAATTCGTACAGTATTAAAAAAATTCAAACCCTGCATTTTAAAGAAGAAATACATTTTTCACGAATTATGACATCTCTACCTCCGGAGAGAACAGCCATTACAAGACCATTTGCCACTACAGCCATATAATTCCCTGGTACTTTTAATATTAAGTCATTTACAGGTCAATGTTTTAGAATTACAAAGGGCTATGTGTGTGTGTCTTTGAGGTTGAAAAGAGGATCGTTCCTGGTCGGTATTTTTCATTTCGCAACGAAAAAACTATGTCATTCATTTACTTCCATAGATAACAATTGGATCAAATGGAACTAGGGGAACGAAGGCAAAACATGAACAACAGGAGTAACTCGAAAGAAGCAGTGTTAATATCTATCATTGTTTTTGCAGAATAGTTTTGTCCACTTGATTGATAATAGATTACGCTTCAAAAAAGCCTCAACTCCAATATCTTTAAACTAAATCGTTCCGAAACGAATATACATTAGATCGAACCGATTTGGGAACGAGATTGTGAAAATGTTCATTTGCGTCTCTCCGCATAAATCGTGAAATTATTTTGACGTTAAATTATCTTAAAATGTATCTTTCCTTTTCATAGAAATAAATAGATCTTCTCATAACTTGTCTTTCTTTCCCACAAATAAATTTAATATTTCTATAATTATAACTAATGAATTACTATTTTTTTTTGTAATTTCAGGTAAGTGGCCAAACTTTTTTGTTCTAAATTTGAAGTGTCGTTAGTTATATGTTGGTAAGTTTTAAAAGTTTGAACAATTTTTCCCTCAATAATGGCGTGATGAAAACAATTAAATGAAATGTGTAATTAATTAGTTGTATGTTTGGTGCATATTTTTAGGGGTTAGTTACATATCAGCTGTTTATTTCAATATATCAAATATGGTGGGAGCTGATGGGCGATATCCATACTAAGAAATCTCAATAATTCATACCTTGGAAGTGATAAATTTTAAAGAGTATCTACTTTTGGACATTAATCTGTTCATTGATTTGATGGCATGATCTGCATGTTATTTTTGATGTGGGGACATGATCACATTGTGGAATATGTCGCCTATTCCACAATGTGTTCAAATATTATTTTTTGTCAGAATTCATTATATCCATTGAGAACCTAACGTACTAAATCACAGATCCTCCTGCGCGTTGATCATCGTAGCATATGTAAAGTGGAGCATGGTGTCATTCTAAAAATCATTCGCCTGCTGTGCGTTTCTCAATCCCAATCCCTGGCTATTTTTGCGTAAGATGGGAACACCGTTGTAACAATTCTCAATTGATACCGATTGGTTTTTTAATATATTAGACACAGCTTGGTCGTTTTCTGTTCTTGGGATTGTCTCAATTGACTTGAGTCTGGCTCTTCGTGCAATATGATTTTTTTTGTTCTTCTATGAAGGTTTAGAATTAATGTGTTCTTCCCCAGACATAATCACTCTCGCCGCTTCAAAGCAGGTGGGAGGTATGCACTAGATGTCAATTTTTCGCATTTGCGTACCTGATACTTGCATATTTTTATTCGTGAGTTTGGCAATATCCTTGCTGACTTCTTCTACATATTGTCGCCTTCTTCACTCATCCGGCTGTGGTCTTTAAACCCAAGTCTACATCCTCGACAATAGGTGTCAAGGAACCGACATTTGCAGGAGATTTTTCTCGTTGAAGAACAGGCATGACAGATTAAAGGTTCCCATCGGTACTGCATATGAATGTTCTGTTGTCTATCAAGCTTCCGTGGGATATAATATCTGTGTTTCTCAATTCTAACCCACCTCATGGTTCAAAATGATTAAAGTTTTTTATTTTGAACATGTTTGTAGATGGAATCGGAAGTTGGACTCAGGAAGGGTTGTGTAATGGTAAAATGTTATGTTGGGTGCTACAAAAAATTCGTCACTTCTACTGGTCTCAGCCACAGATCAATGGGACGAAGATCGGTGGGCAGAACTGGATATGCAAACAATTACGTGTATCAGGAGGGCCCCGCTTGTAATTGGGACAAATGTCTTCGATCCCGACGACTCTCACTTGGTACACATTTAGGATTACTGACCATACTGACCGAAGCTGCTCTAAGATAGTTCAGGTTCCTTCTGGGCAAGGTCTTCTCAGCTTCGGCTACCGCTGGAGGTTGACACGATTTGGTTCATTATCATTAACAGCTTGCTGGACTGTCTGAGTGTGAACAGTTCTCAGTGATGCTGCTAGTTACAATCGGTCGATGTCAGATGGAATGAATTTCTGGATGTCGTTGCTGTATCGCTTGATGTCCTTACGGATGTCTAGGGTATGAATCCTGAATCCCTGGTAATTGGGATGCGTGGGTAGATGACATGCCAAAAAGTTAGATTTGGTGGCGACTTTTTGCTTCGAAATTATTCTTCCACTAACAACTTTAATTTGATATTGTGCATCATCGAAGACCCATGCGGTCGATTGCTATATAGTTTGGCGCTAATACACGGCGAACTTCTTTTTTCAAATCGCCATTCGGCAACAATTTGTGAACAATTTTAAGGAACATTGGTTTCATAAATCCACGATTGGCATTAGTAATGGCACTTTGTAGGTCTGCAAAATGTGCCCGACATATTTTAGACCCAGAATAAAGAAATTAGAAGTTCGAAGTGCTCAAAAAGAATTCCCTTTAAACTGTATAACGAGGATGAGTTTTTTTTTGGAATTTTTGTATCTTTTTTCTATGATAATAAAGTCATTGGAAGCTATGACCCCCAAAAATAGCTTTAATGAACTGTCCAATGTCAATCGGATGTTCATTTTTTTCTCAATTTTTTTCTTAGGTCTTTTTTTTTTTTGCGGAACATACATATATTTATGCTGACATCATGGAACACCAACAACAACAACAAATTTGTTCCGAAACACCTCACGTCACGTTTGTCCTATCCCGTGCGATGGCATGTAAACGATATTTGTTCAATTTGTAATCATTGAAGTTTTTGATGAGTCCATTTCAGGTTACGGTTTTTTCACTCTCGGCAGAGGCCCACAGCAGAAGTTCGAATGTAGGGCTAAAGGAGGATGAATGGGGAAAACATATAACAACTAATTCAAAAACAAGAAAAAACCCGAAGCTGGCAAGTGAAAAGTGATGACAGTAAATTTTTCTTGACTTTGGTTCATTTGGAAGAGAAAAGTTTTTTCTTCAATTTTTTTTGAATGAATGGAAAAGTAGAGAAAAAGAAATTACCCAAGAGCTTGTATATTGGTTTATTTTCCAGGACTGTGTTTTTTTGGTGTGGAATGGAAAATTTGTTGTTAACTTGCTTTTGACAGCTGTCGCTGGAGTCTTCCCAGTCATTATTGTTAAGGAGCAAAATTTTCTGACTTCGTCATTTTCTTCTTCTTCATCATCTTCTGTGGAAAAATATGTTTTCATATTATTTTTGTTACGGTGTTTTTCTTTTCTTTTTTTGTAAATCTTGACTTCCAATATTGGTTTGTTGTTCATGGGAGAGTTGTTGTTGCGAATGCTGATGACGACGTTGATGATTATAATGAAAACATAATGATTGAATAAGAATCGAAAAATATGGGGGAGGGTGTGTGAATGAGGAGGTTGGAATCAAGGCGTAACAGTGGTAAGCGTTAGAGCATAAGGTGTTGATGATTTTAGTTGCAGCATATCCATCAAAACACCTCACTCCTCGTATTACACCCCACATTTGGTGTATTACGTCTTACCACGATAAGTAACACCCCTCCTCCTCTCCTCCCTGTGTTTCTCATCAGTGATTCTGCTATTGTGATTTTTCCCAGAAAGAAAAATATTTTCCTTTCCATTTTGAAGTGTGAAATCTGAGTGCCAACGCGTGCATGATTTATGATTAACTTGTAATTAATTGACATTTGACGTTACTAGCTGTCAGTGTATAGAGGAGATTCTCTTATTTGATTTTTTTTTGTTGTGGTGATTCTCCTTCCAATTTCGATTTGTAATAAAATTCCAATTATTAAAAGGTTTTTCCATCGGTCGTTGTTTCGTTTCGCCTTATCGAGTAGAATTTTAAGCAAAGGAAACGGAAGCAATCATTTTGCAAGAACACATACACACACCCACAAAGGCACACATACGCGCCCCACACACAGAGGTACACGTGTTACCTTCGTGTGTGTGTGTGAGTTCAATTCATAGGGGTGGGTATGTGTGCTAAGCTTGCATTTATTTAGTTTTTTTTTTTGTGAATTAGCGTAAAAAAGGGGATTTGGATTTGAATACGATGTTGATTTGGATATTGGGTGCCCTACGCCAATACAAGGGTGTCCTGGATTTATGAAGTCATGTGTAACCAATTGAAGATATTTTATAGATGTCGCTCTGGCGTGAAATTCGCTGATATTTTCTACAACGAAAAATTTTAAAATATTTTACTTAGCTGGCTTGATACAGAACGGTTGTTTCATAAGCCGAGCTTAAACAAGCTTTCCAATCGTGTTGGTCTTGTGCGCAAATCCACCAATTTGGAAGACCACGTTCCAAGATTTTGTTAACTACTTGGTCTTTCCATCTAATTCGTGGCCTTCCCCTTCTATGGGAACCGTCGGTAGGCTCGCTTTTATATGGCTTTTGAACTGGGGCATTCTCAATTATTCGCACAACATGACCTAGCCACCGTAGTCGCTGCAGCTCAATACGACTGACTATGTCGATGTCCGCGTATAAATTGTAAAGCTCATGGTTCATTCGACGCCGATATTCACCGTCGACGCAGATCGGCTCGTAGATCTTTCGGAGAATTTTTCTTTCAAACACCCCAAGAGCTGCCTCATCTGCTTGCGCAAGTACCCATGCTTCAGATCCATATAAAAGCACGGGTAGTATCAGCGTCTTGTAAAGTGAGAGTTTGGTCTGGCGGGATATGTGGCCTTATCTGTTGGCCATCACAATCCTTCTCCGAATTTCAAAACTGATGTCATTCGTTTTATTTATGGTGGTACCAAGGTATATAAAATCTTTAACTACCTCGAAGCTGTAGTTCTCAAGTTCCACAGTCGGTCCGAGTCTACTGGACATCTTGCGCGTTGATACCATCAGCTTGGTCTTCTCGCCGTTTACTGCCAGACCCACTTTGGCAGAATCCTTTTCAATTTGTTCAAAGGTGGCTGTTCGACCGCTCGCAATGTTCGACCCATTATATCGATGTCATCTGCATAGGCGAGTAACATGTGTTGTTTGGTGTACAGAGTGCCATATCTGTTCACCTTTGAGTCTCGTATGGCCTTTTCCAGCAGGATGTTAAAGAGATCACACGACAAACTGTCACCTTGTCTGAATCCTCGTTCGGTATTAAAGGGCTGCGATAGGTCCTTTCCTACTTTAACTGCTGACCTTGTACCACTTAAAGTTATCCTGCATAGCCGTATTAGTTTTGTAGGAATGCCGAAGGTAAACGAGGCTTTAAACACCTCTGAACGGATAGGGCTGTCGAATGCGGATTTATAGTCGACAAATAGGTGGTATGTGTCGATGTGTTTTTCGTGGGTCTTTTCCAGGATTTGGCGCAGAGTGAAAATTTAGTCAATGAAGCCGCATTGGTATGGTTCACACAGCACACTGGATAGCACTTTATGTGCGATGGGAAGGAGACTAATTCCTCTATAGTTGGCTTTTTTCTCAAAAAACACGTTTCTCCTCTCCCCTTTTCTTCCGATCACGTTACGTGTTGCTACTGTCTGCAGGGTTGCCGACACTCCTGATCGTACCATGGTGGTTTTTGGTACCCAAGTGTTGCTTTTGCTGCACTTTGTTTGGAGTGGGCAATTCTTTGCCATTGTGCTTCTATACTATTATCGGGACAAGAAGTGCTTTCTTCAAGCAAGTGGGTAAGTCGACATTCCGTGTTGTGTTATATCGCACATTTGCTGCTACATTAAGACGGGTGCGTACCTTGGCTGCCACAAGGCCCGAATCGATATTCGCTCCTCGGATCGATCGAACATCTAATACACTGGATGAATGCCTTCCGTCTATCACAACATGATCAATTTGATTTCTCGTTGCTTGATCAGGAGAGATCCAGGGCCTTGTGTATATCGAGATACATGAATCTGGTGCTGCTAACTACCTTGTTTTTTGCTGCCGCGAAATCAATCATGATGAATTTTCCGACGGTGGGGCCAAAGACTTTTTCCCTTCCGATTTTTGCTTTATAAGCTCCTAGCAGAATTTTAATGTCATGGGCAGGGCAACGGTCATATGCTGTTTCTAGGCGCTCGTAAAATATGTCTTTGGTCTGTTCATCTTTATCTTCGCTCGGAGCATGGGCGCAAATGAAACTGATGTAGAAGAACTTCGCTTTTATACGGATTATAGCAATTCGCTCATCTACTAGAGTGAATCTGGAGACGAGGAATCTTCTGTTAACGATAAATCCGCAGCCAAATTCATGTCTCGTTTCATGGTAGCTATAATACAGGGCGTAATCATCTGATCTACTTACGCCAGTCCCTTTCCATCGCATTTCCTGTAAGGCAATAATATCGGCTTTATACTTCTTAAGTACATCCGCCAATGCGAACACAGCGCCTGTTCTGTACAACGTGCGCACATTCCAAGTGCTGATTCGCTGATCGTGGTCCTTTTTACGTTTGCGGGGGTCGTCAACATTAGGGGGGTTTAGTTTTCTTTTTCTTTGTTTTTTATAGTAGGTGCGGTTTTCCGAGAATGGGCAACTAAACCGACGCCTCAACCAATTTTTTATAGTTCTTACGGGTGAACTCGCGGCACATATTAGCTCACAATTCAGTGTATTTCAGTGAGGTCAGTGTCCACAATTGAGATGAAAGAGGCTCGACTTCGCCATGTTAAAGTCAATCAGAGCCGTTGCTTGGTATCTATCATCCCCTACCCCAAAATATTTCTTTAAAAAATCCACGCCTCATTGAAGCCATGGAAAAATATTTTTTTAAAAAATCCACGGCTCATCTGGGCTATGAAAAATATTTTTTTAAACCCATCATCTGTAGGGCCTCCAATAGGTCACACAGACGTTCACCTGTAGTCTCCTTCAAATTATTTATTTTTTTGTGGGAAAAATCTTTGATTTTTCTATGGCCTTATCAAACCGCATGAGCTTTCCTCTCCATGGAGGTGGGTGTGTGTATGTGATATCAGATATTTTTTTGCGGTTACCAGATGATTGCATATATTTCGTACATGCATATTTATATGTATATTCATGTGTATGTGTGCGTGTCTCTTTGTATTTGTATTGGCAAGTCAAAAATCCAGCTCACACGCTCAAGTAAATTCATTCATTTCATTACATTTTATTTGTTATGGCACAACAACAACAAAAAAAGAAACACGAAAATGCAAAGGAGGAAAAAGCTAAAGGTGGGTGGAAAGGCGGTTGGGGTAACCAGAGTAGATGGCTCACTGGCTAAGGCCTGGTAGAGTGTAGCATTGAACACTTGGGCCGGGTATAACAATTTCCATTTTTATTGCGTTATTTCAATTTTTTGCCATTGTTGTTGCTGTTATTTCGTTCCAGTATTTGTATAAGATGCGGTGCTAAACAAATACCATGATGACGATGATGATGACGGTTCGTTTTGGTTGGCTCTTCGGATTGGCATTGGAATGAATATTTGCCCAGAATTGTATGCTCGCAATGTATAGCATTTGTGGGTAGTTAACGTTTTTTTGTGTGTGCCTCCATGGCCTCCTTCTTCTCTTCTGACGTTCTTCCACGGCAAAGACAAACAATCTGCCATACTATATATATATAAATATATATATTGGCAATAAAATTGGTTCGTGCCTTGCTTTTATAGTCTGGATTGTAGACATTTTTCTTTTACTTTTGGTTTTACAGGTTTTTTCCGTTCGATGTTTTTTGTGTTTGGAGGATTATTTTATTATTTCTTATTTTGTGCACACTTGTTTAAAGTATCATCCCAGTATTACATCCTTCCCATGCTTTTTTTCATAAGAGAACTAAGGCTTCTGCTGCCTAGTAGCAGGACGACTAGTGTTAGTCTAACTCTTGAGAAATTCAATTTGCCTGCGTTTTTCTATAATTTTTGTTCGCTTTTACTCCTCGCTCCCTACTCCTTCTTCTCGCTCTCTACATTTCCCCATAGCATTTGCTGCTGACGAGGACATATAACTGAGTATAAGGGTACTTCTTTGTACCAACTACTTTGCATGTAAGTAGTGTAATATCCTCGTCGTCGTCATCATCGTCATATTTGAAATAACAAAACGTTCATGCTAATATGTACGACCAGCACGCTGAAGGTATTCAAGCGTATAGAAGTAGAAGTGCCTACTATTAACCACCCAGTAGTCCCCCTAAGGAGTTACCTTGTGTTAGATTTGACTATGACTCTTGAGTTATTTTTGGGGGATTTTGAGGGGACCACCCTCACACACACACTTGATGGTCATACGCTTAATATCTGAATACGCAAAATATTGGGGAGCCTAAAGTAGTACACGGTGAGAAATAAACGATGTCAATTGTTTGTAATATTTTTAGAACGGGGGAAAAGGCTCACAAATTCCTTCATATTGAAGGTACTACAACGCATTCAAATAATGCCACTACATGTGCATATAATGCAACTGTGTCAACTGGGCTTTGAGGACCACACAAATCCTTCCACTCAATTATAATAGTTATTAGGCTATAATACCCTCACGAGAAGTAAGTCAACTTTTTAGACAAGCGCTAGAAGACGAAGTCGGTTCGAGTTTGGAAGTTTATTTACATACAAGATGAAAATACTAAGTCGGGAGGGGCCAACCATTTTATACCTTCACCATATATGAAATGTTCTCTAAAGAGGATTATAAACACTTCGGTTGCAAAAATCATCTGGGACCTTCGAAATAGTGAAAAATAGGTTTGGCCAACACTGAGGTGTTTTTATCTTCCTTTAAATGCCAAACATTGGTTAGCTTAGAAAATTCAAACTAGGACAATTCAAATATCTAAAATAGTTATATGGGTGCTTATCAAAACATGGACCTAAATTGAACATTATCTATATTATCCTCTGAGTCTGGCAATGGATTATTACATTGGACATATCTGTACGTCCTTTCTAGTTAATTCATCACTTACTTCATCACTAAGTTATTTTTAGAGTTGGGTAGCTCCGAAAGGAACTATTCCTCAAAAGGCACGATCGGTACTAGGAACACGACCTTTTGGTCAGGTTCGCCTAGTTCATTTTGATCCATTCGTTCATCTAGTTCTTGCAATGACCGAACGAAATTGCCTAACTCTAGTTCTTTCATGATCTGACGAAACCATGACAAATATATATATATATATATATATATACTAAAACTAATAAAAAACATGTTGAAATAGTGGTTTATGAACCATTCAGTATGTTTTAAATGCATCACATCAAAATTAATTTCTTAATTTCTTCCAGTATATCCAAATTATTTGAAGCACAACCGAACAATTTCGTTTACTCATGTTGTTCCTATCACTTTCTAGTTTGAACTTTTCTCTACTCACGAAACGTTCAGTGTATGGTATAAAAAATCAATCTGATGTGGAACTGAACTAATAGACGGAACTAGTTCGTAGTACCTTTCCAGTGAATCATCTAATTTAACTAGTCAATTTAATGAGTGGGCTTTGATATCCACACATTTCACTTTTCACGAAACATTCTATGTTGGTATAGAAAATCGTTCGGATTATGAAATAAACTAAAAGACGGAACTAGTTTGTAGAATCGTTTTCAGTGAATAATTCAATTGAACATGCTCATTTATGAGCTTCGCAAATCTAGCAAAAATCGTTCATGATACTCGTTGTGGATACTCGCGGACACTGGGAAGATGTATCAAAATAGAGGAATTTTGAGTCAAGGAAGAAATTTTTTAATTTTCCCCAACATTCTTGAGTATGTCAACCATTTTCCATTCATCGCATTGATATTAAACTTCGAATTTCTTCAGACGCATCAGAATCGCAATCATACAAATCCGTTCGTGTTATTGTTCTTTTATATTTATGCGTGCAGAATTTTTAATTCCTCTACGTTCACTGTTTGGTATCAAATAATAAATCTGATATTGATCTGAACTAAGGGTCGGAACTAGTTCGTATCAGTGAATCATTCACACATTTGTGAACATAACGTTGTCCAGAGGGAAAGGGTTCACCGATCCCACTCACGAAACATTGGAACTGTTCAAATGTCTTGAGTATGTAAATCATTTCCCTTGTTTGACATCTCCGAATTTCTTCAGACTTATTTCATTCGTTCGTTTTATTGTTCCTATGTAATTGTTAATATCACTCATCACAAAACAATCAATTTTATAAAAAGCTGAACTAAGTAATGGAACTAGTTCGTGTGCCCTTTTCTGTGCATCGTTCCGTTGAACTCCAGATGAGAAGGTTTCGCTAAACACACTCATTGTAGAATGATCAGAAATTTCGACTCACTACAGGTTATTTGCAGAAAGTATATTTTTACTAAATAATATTACCTATACAACATCTATAACAATTTCCGAATTGCGTTGCACTTTGGTCAGAGTTACCTGGAAGCCCAAAAAAGCAATTCTCATTGTACAGCAATCATTCACTTGGGACTAGCTTCTAGACCCTTATTAGTGAATAATTCAATTGAACTAGTTCATTGTGTTACTCCCAATATATATGGCAAGGGCATAGTCGTTATGTGGGCATAGCGTTGTGGAGAATTGTCAAAACGAAGATATTTGAGTCCTTGAGTCTATTTTTATGAATCGTGGATGATGTTCAATTTCTATCTTTACAAAGTTGAAATTAGTGATGGGACTAGTTCTTGTACGCCCTTTTCGGTGAATCCGATTTCCATAAAAGTACTATTTGAATTTTAAATTGTGTTCGAACACACATTAACAAATATGGCATTATACACATATTTTTCATATTTCCGTAAAACTTAAAATGATTCTCGAAAACATGGCATACGTAGGTCAAATCGAATTTGAGAACTTATTTTATTCCAAACGATCTCAATATTCTACACAATTTAAACCGAATCGATCTGAATTTTTTCAATGTTCTATTAGATTAAACAATGTACTTCATCATTGTCTGTGCGGTTCTAGTGTTGAGTTCTCCGACCAAAAGGAACTAGATCACTAATTTACTTTTATCGTTCACTGGTTCACGTCAGTTCATTCGATCAATTCTGTCGGGTTCAATTTTGAATGAAAATATTCTATTTTTTTCTGTTGACTTCAATTTTGAATTGAAGCTATGGATCTCACTATGGGAAGAGGGAGAGAGGCCTAACATGAATTGCTTGATCTATATGACCGACTTGAACTAAATGATAGAAAATATTTAGATGTAAGATTTGAAAAAAATTAACTACTGAGAAAATGAACTAGATGAACGAGAAGAAGAATAAACTACTGATCAAAGGAAACTATATGAATAAAAGATTCGGAATTAGTTTCGATCGTTCCTTCGGCGGAACAGTATTTGTACTAGTTCGATTCAGAAACGACACAATTCTATGTATTATTTGGGGTTTTCTATCATGAACATTTTGCATTCTGTTCGCTAATTCTGTTTAAAAATTGTCTGAAGAAACCACAACAAGATAGAGTTCGACAATCTAGTGTCTTAAGAAGATCGATCTTTTTTTGGTTTGCTAGCTCATAAATTTAGTTCCATAGTTCCTTTTAGTGAAATCGTTCAATGCTACATATCAGTTTATTTCACAAATGTTTTTCTCTCAGTGCCTACTATTTTAAACAATATATGCCTCCTCTAAAATTTGTTCTTGCATATAAACCGCAATTTCATGGAAAGCTTGGATGCAAGTAACAATTGTCACAAAATGTAGGCAAAACCCGAGTGGCAGCAATAAAAGGATATTCACAACCACGACGGTGGTGACTCCTTCATTCGCTTACCCAACAACGACGTAAAGGACGAATTTTATTATTTCTCGTATTTTTGCATATTATTGGAAAATAAATATCGCAATATCGTGTAGTTTAATCGATTTCAATTTCATACTTAACAGTTGACAGTTGAAATTTATTGAAGTATTTTTTTTTTTTTTTGCAAAGCATTGCAACTGTTAAAGTGGAACAAAGTGACACAAGGACATACATATATAAAATGCAGTTAAAGGGAAATTGGGTTTGGTTACGAACAATGTAATTTCTCATTTCTGGTGGAATTGTTACTCCAACGAAACCCCCAAACCCGAGTAAGGCCTGCAGCCACTGCCAACTGGTAAACCGAAAAAATAAGGACCCTCAACAATTGTTGTAACCATTTCTGCAATAGAAATCGTTAAGCGAGTGAATTCATTTCAAGTGCATAATAAAATGATATTTGTTGCTGTTGTTGTATTTTCAACGACAATTCTTTTTCGGGATTTGTCATTTTGTGTGTGTGGGATATATATTTGAAGTATTAAGAGGAGGTCACTAAACCACTTGAAAAGAAACAATTTTTTATTTTATTATTTTTCGTTTTTTATTGGAGATTTTTTATTGTTGGTCAGCAGTTTAATGGTTGACCAATCGAATGGTTGGCTGTTGACTAGTTAAATGTTGTTCAAAGTCCTTGATGTCCTCAATAAATGAACAAAACTAAGGTCAAATTGAAAAACTAAGTCTTTGGGTATTTTGTCCGAATAATAATCAATTTAATGGCAAGGACTTTTGTTCATCAGAAAAAGAAAAATAAACAATAAGAACGGTCTGGAAAAAATTGGAAAAATCTTTGCATAAATTACCAGGTAATTTTCCACAGAAAAATTGCCATTGTCAACAAAAAGAAACAAAAACACAAAATAATGGCATTCATTAGCCATTAAATCTTTGTTTCTTTTATATTATTTATGCTGAATCCTGGCATTCCCAAATGCTAGCCTATTTTCCATTAAGAAAAAATACGGTAATGTAAATTATATATTTGCATATTTCGATGAAGATTTTAAATTTATATCAGAGTTTGTTCAATTTTATTTTAGGTTTTTGTAGGTTATTAAAAGAAAAAAGTTTAAGAGATATGCGAGAACTTCGTTAAGTTTGATTTTTGTGATTTTTTTTTTTGACCAGCCATAGGCGTGGATTTGTTAAACAAAAATTTTAATTGGCCAACCATGGTTTTTTAAAAAATATTTTTTTAATAGACCAGTCACAGGCGTGGATTTTTTTAAATTAATGTTTAATAGGCGTGGATTTTACCTTATCTCCAGATGTATATAAAATTCACCACCATTTTGATACCCTTCACCACACTGTGGTACAGGTTTTTATGTCTTTATGCATATGTGGCAAAAAGAAACGAGATAGACACATGATTCCTTTTGAGAATATGCACAGAGTAACTTTTTAAGTCGATTTATGCATGTCCGTACGTCTGTACATCTTAAATTGTAAACATGGTACAGGTCGCATTTTTGATTCATTTATTTGGCCCAAGGACGAACCCTATTGAAAATGGGAAAAATCTGTTAAGATTTACATATAGCTCCCATATATATTTCCGTCTGATTTTATGTAACTGGTGCACTAAAGTCCCTATATATCCTTTGATTTGCACGAAATTTGGCACAGCGTACTGAAATAAGTCTAGAACGATGTGTGTTAAATTTCGTGAAATCGATTCAGATTTAGATATAGCTCCCATATATATTTCGTCCGATTTTATGTAAATGGTGCATCAAAGTCCCTGTATATTCTTCGATTGACAAGAAATTTGACATAGTGTACTGAATTAAGTCTAGAACGATGACTGTTGAGATTCATGAAAGTTAGGTCAGATTTAGATATAGCTCCAATATATATTTTCTTCCGATTTTATGTAAATGGTGCCTCAATGTCCCTATATAACTTTCGATTTGCACGAAATTTGGCACAGCGTTCTGAATTGAGTCTAGAAGAGTGTGTGTTAAATTACATGAAAATCAGTTCATATTTAGATATAGTCCCAAATACATTTTCTTTCGATTTTAGGTAAATGGTGCATCAAAGTCCGTATATAACTTTCGATTTGCATGAAATTTGGCATAGCGTACTGAATTAAGTCTAGAACGATTTGTGTTAAATTTCGTGAAAATCTAATGTATCTGTAGATAAATCGCTTATTTTATATCTTCTTTATTAGCTCAATTTACCCTCCTTATTCTCCTTCAGAAACCATGTGAAATATATTTTTAGAAGATTCCCGGAATGTATGCCTGTGCTCATGTGAATTTTATAGCCTTCATATGTGTGTGTATGTTCCACATAACCTGGTCTCATTTGGCCAGTATTTTACATTTGAGATTTTTGTTGTTGTTGTAACCTTTCACACCGAGCGAGAGCAGTAAATAAATGTTGTTGTTTTTGGTGGTGGTGTTGTTTTTTTGCGAATAGTGTAAAAGGTATCGTTGAAGTTTCATCTTAAGTCAAAAGCTATTTCAACGCCCACCCGAAAAAACACTATCTCTTGTTTAACACATTCATTGCTGTTGTCGTTGTTGCTACTGCTCCTGTATGTAATGTAAAATATTCCCAACATGTTCCAGGATTCGGTGTGGCACAAGGTAATTCCGAAGCTAAACGGAACACCGGCAAAGAGGATACTTGTGTTATGTATCTTTTGTAAGGATCTGACTAGGTTTTATTTAGATGTTGAAGGGGGTTGGTTTTGGTACACTGCTGTGCCAGAATTTGTGTATATCCTGTCCACCGGTTTCTGGAACCTGGTTGTTGTATGTTACTTTCTTTCGTTGTTAATGTGTTGATATGGTTTTATGACCTCTGTGGCATGTTATATTGCCCTATGCCATATACACCACAAGCAAATAAAAATAAAGAAACCACCGAAACACACTAGTGCGCCCACACACACTCTCGCACACACACATTGTGGTACATAAACATTTACACCATCAGGATGCCAAGAGCCATATCTAACTCACTTGTTTTCCCTTTAACATTTAGCCTAGATGTGTTCCCATTTCGCCTGTTCTAGTGTGGGTATCACTGGGCGCGAGAGTGTGCATTTGTATGTATGTATGTGTGTGTGATAGTTGAAGTCCTTTAGGAGCCATAATCCTAAGATTATTTCCATGTTAAGTACGGGCATACAAAAAGCGTTAACGTTAACGTGGACAGCAACAGTGGCAGGACGTCGAGTACATCCTGTCACCAGTTAGAGAACAAGACCCAAAGACAAACAAACAGACCAACCGACTGACAGACAGACAAACAGTTAGTGAAGGCAGTACAAAAGAATACGGACGAGAAGCGATCACTCTGAGTTAGTGTCCTAAAAAAATCAGCAACAGCAAATGGAAAAAAATCGGAATGGGTCAAGCTGCAAGGCATTTTATGTCGCTTATTCATATTTGCCAACAACACAGGCCAAACATTTGTACACGCAGCCCCATTTACCGGCATTCCCTTCCCATAACCCTCCCCTTCCCGCCCACATAGACAACACTTTATTTAGCAATAGAGCAGTTGTAGTTATGTGTGCTAAAATTTGTGAGTAGGTGTGTGTATATGTGTGTGTGCATAAGTTTATGATGGCCTCCTGCTCCAAATGTATGTTGAGTATCTGTCAAAGAGCAAAACACCAACAACAACAACAACAACAAAATCTTCCTTTACTCGTTCGTTCATCATTCAAACGATCATAAAACATGAACTCAAAAAAAACCTACGCACACACATTCACACATATTTAACTACACACTAGACTAAAAACGTCAAAACGTTAGCTTCTCCATCAACAGCAACAACAACAAAAATGTGAAAAAAAAGTAAAACAATGCCTACCAGAAGAAATTGCCGGACAAAATGATTAAGTGTTTGCTTTTAATGGACCTGGTCCGCGTTCATCAAGGAACCATCAAAAGGCTTTCAGCAATTAGTGTCCGAAATGTTTATTGGGTTGTATGTGTGTATGTATGTGTTAAGATGGTAAAGAAAGTTTTCGTTTTTATTATCTAGTTTTATTAGCATAGTTTTGGGCTTTATGTAATGTAATAAAAAAATCAAGCAACAACAACAACTACATTGTAACTAAATCTGAAATTTAATTATAAGGTAATACTAAGGAAACTTTATGACCGAAGAAAAAAAATAATTACATTTTAATCTTTAAGAAAATCAAATATGCCAAAAATTAAAGCATACTTTAAGGGAATGCATAGAAAATATTAAAAAAAACCAAGGCTTAAAACATCCCACAAAAATATTTTTAAAAATCCACGGCTTAATACATGCCACAAAACATATATTTTAAACCAGTGAGCGGAGCAGTATAGTCGGAGGGGGCCGAACATATGATATCCTACACAACTACTGGGGAACTCTAACTTTCTCTGGATCTTTATCTGAGCCTGGGCAATATGTCGTGATATTTGCACTCTCTTTTCAAATTGGAGGTCAACAGCACCTCTCCCTTACACTGACATATTTTCTCAATATTATTAATATTCAGTACAGCCCCTCTAATTACTAGTCCAGATTCCCTTCACCGTGGGTTGTGTTGGGATGTTCGGCTTATAATTGTGATCCACAGATCACACTACACAGAAAAATTAAGTTTTCGGTCCATTTCATCCCAAAATTATTATTTGATCATCGCCGAAAATTATAGGCGTTATATTTGGCCATAACTGGAACTTCATGGAAACTTTAAAAGCGATCAGCGCTATATTTCCTCCATGTAGTGTGGTGGTAATGGGTTACTACAGGGTGATATGAAAAAAAACTGCAATCAAATTCAGACTGCTGTCATTTCGAAGCCACTTGTCCGAAACCTGTTAAAATTTTTCCAGTCACATCATTTATTGTTTACAAGCGTACAAAAGCATTTTGGTAAGAATTTTCCAGAAAAAAGTTATTCGTGATGGAAAAAGAGAGAAAATAGATCGAAAAGAGCTAAAGAGCATGGCCGAAAGTTGTGAACTGGCGAATTTGGTTTTCTTCGATGAGAAAACATTCGTTGTCCAGCAGATTGTGTTTACTTGCCAAAGAGGTCAGCTGAAAATGTGAACCTTCGGTTAGCCATCAAAACTAAAGCGCCGACCATGGTGATGGTGTGGGCCGCCATAACAGTCGATGATAGCTCTTCGCTTGTATTAATCGAATATCATCAGAATAAATGCTGAATATTGTCGCGAACATATTCTGGGCACGCAAACATTTTGGCCGCATACATTGGACATTCCAACAGGACCATCCTCAGTGTGATGGTGGACGCACCACCCAAGAATGGTTACAAAATGAGGCTCCTCGCTTCATTTCCAGCGCACAATGGCCACCAACATCTCCGCATACCAATCCGATGGACTATTGTGTCTGGAGTATTCTGGAAAGTTTTGTTGGCACTAAAAAATATAAACGTGTCGATCACCTCAAGCAAGCGCTTCGCCGGGAATGGTCCAAAATACCTTAGAGCAAAAATCGGACAGCGTGTGATGGTTTCATTGACCGTTTGAAGGCCATAACTCGTGCCAAAGGTGACCAATTCGAACAAATCTAAACTAATTCTAAAATTTGAAGCTATTTCCGACATTTTTGCTTTCATTCAATAAAATTTAAAAAAAAGTTTAAAAATTATGGCGCTTGACTTTGTTGCAGTTTTTTTTTTATCTCACCCTGTATAATATCTGAATACGTAGACACCTGTAAATATTTAAGTGTAACTCCCACATCCGAGTACATACGACAATGTAATTGGTATCAATTTAAAGGTCAATCACTCCCCTTGGATATATTATCAACTTGTCGGGTCTATGTCCTTCAGTGGTAAATATATACGCTATAGAATACAAATCTTGTAATTTTTCACACAAAAGTCAGGGTCCATTTGACCCGCTAAATATTGACCGATCTTTATCAAAACAGGCATGCTTATTCTATATATATATATGCGAAGAAAATATTTAAAAAAACCCCGCCCTTTTCTTCTTCTCTTCTTAGCTGGATTGTGACAGAACTTTCGTTCCATAAGCCGCGCTTAGAAAGGATTTCCAGACCCGTCGGCCTTTTGTGCAGTTTTTCCAATTTGAAAGACCATTTTCGGCAATGTTGTCTTCGACTTGATCTTTAAATCGTATTCGTGGCCTTCCCCTTATGCGTGAACCATCGGCTGGTTCGCATTTATATTCCTTCTGGGCTGGGGTATCTTCATTCATTCTCACAACATGACGTCTAAAAATGTCGATGTCCGTGAATAGCTGGTTCATTCAACGACGATATTCACCGTCAACGCAGATCGGTCCATAGATCTTTCGGAGATTTTTTTCCCTCAAACACTCCAAGAGCTGCCTCCTCGGCTTGCGTAAGTACCCATGCTTCAGATCCATACAACAGCACAGGTAGTATCAGCGTCTTGTAGAGTGTGAGTTTGGTCTGGCGGGAGGTGGCCTTTTGAGTTGTTTGCTCAGACCATAGTAGCATCGGTTGGCCATTACCATCCTTCTCCGAATTTCAGAACTGATGTCATTCGTTTTATTTATGGCGGTACCAAGGTATATAAAATCTTTGACTACCTCGAAGCTGTAGTTCTCAAGTTCCACAGTTGGTCCAAGTCTACTGGACGTCCTGCGCGTTTATACCATCAGCTTGGTCTTTTCGCCGTTTACTGCCAGACCTACTTTGGCAGACTCCTTCTCAATTTGTTCAAAGGTGGCTGTTACCGCTCTCAATGTTCGACCCATTACGTCGATGTCATCGGCGTAGGCAACTAACATGTGTTGTTTGGTGTACAAAGTGTCAATTCTGTTCACTTTTGCCTCTCGTATGACCTTTTCCAGCAGGATGTTAAAAAGGTCACACGGAAAACTATCACCTTGTCTGAATCCTCGTTCGTTATTAAAGGGCTCCGAGAGGTCCTTTCCGACTTGAACTGCTGATCTTGTGCCAGTTAAAGTTATCCAGCATAGCCGAATTACTTTTGCAGGAATACCACACGCAGACATGGCTTTATACACCTCTGAACTGATATGGCTGACGAATGCGGCTTTATAATCGACGAATGGGTGGAATGTGTCGATGTGTTTTTCGTGGGCTTTTTCCAGGATTTGGCGCTGAGTGAAAATCTGCTCGATGGTGGATTTGCCAGGTCTGAAGCCGCATTGGTATGGTCCAGAGTGAAAATCTGGTCAATGATGGATTTCCCAGGTCTGAAGCCGCATTGGTATGGTCCAATAATGTCATTGACCATTGGCTTCAGTCGCTCACACAGTACGCTGGTTAGCACTTTATATGCGATGGGTAGGAGCCTTATTTCTCTATAGTTGGCACATATCGTCTTGTCTCATTTTTTGTGCACGGGACACAGGATGCTGAGGTTCCAATCATTGGGCATGCTTTCCTCTAGCCAAATTGTACTAATCAGCTGGTGCATTCTCCTTACCAGCATCTGATCACCAGTCTTGAATAGTTCGGCTTGTAACCTATCGGCACCTGCTGCTTTATTATTCTTCAGCCGATTGATTGCTATTCTGACTTCATCTTGGCTAGGTGGTACACACTCTATGCCGTCATCTATTATTGGTTCTGGGGTATCCACTTCACTGCTACTATTTGATATCAGAAGTTTTTCAAAATGCTCCTTCCAGATCCTCAGTATGCTGTCTGTATCTGTCAGCAGGTTTTCTTCTTATCTCAACAGGAGGATGTGCCTGCCCTTGTCTGGACCTTTAAAAATTATTTTTAAAAAAATCCACGCCAATGGCTGGTCTATTAAAAATTAATTTTAAAAAAATTCAAGCCTATGGTTGTTGCTCCCAAATTCCTATTTTCATCCTTGTGTGCCAAATAGATAGCACCTTTTCACTTTTTATCTATTTTTTGTATTTTTCCATTTTCTCTTCTGTTTCTTCTTCTTGTCCTAACCTATTTTACGTTTCATTCATAACGGCATAACATTTCCACTAGAAAATTGGGAACACCTCAACTATGCAAAAATGAAGAAAAAACCAAACCCCAAGTAATATGCCAGGATGTTGATATTTTTTTGTAAAAACGGGTAGAAGAATAAGATGAGCCTTCTCCACAAATAGCATAGATATTTTAAGGTCCAAAAAATATTTGTGGAAAATAACAATTTCGTTGTGAATTTTCCAATTTTCCTTTTTGTATTTTTGTTACTATGAATATTTGCGATGATGTTGCAACCTGTGACTCATAAAAGGACATATTTTATGAGGGACAGTAGCAACAAAAAAAGGAAACAGAAAACACTCAAAACTAAAAAACCGAACACCTACACACATTTTCACATTTCAGCCAGCACTGGACCATTACTAAATGAAGGGGAAAGAACGGAAAAAAGCTAAAAACAAATACTATATTTCCCCCAAGTCCCTTAGCGGGACGGCGAAACAAAAAAAAACACACATATACAAAACTCAATTCAACAAATATCCTTAACGCCGCGTTATGCTGCTCTGTGCTACTAAACCAGCCCAGCCTTGGCGTTTTTATTTTTTTTATTTTTTTTTTGGTTCAACAAACAAAGAAACAAAACAACATTTTTTATGTTTTGGGTTGCTTGCAGTTGTTTGCATCCCCCCTCAGTTTTTTACCCTTGTTTTCTCACCCCTCACTCTCTCTCGCCCCTCTTCAACCTTTATGGGTTACTTCTTGAAAGTGTTCCTATGTTCCTCTGTTGTTTTTTTTTTTAAATTTTGAAATGCTACAGCGAACAATTTCGTTGGTACCTTCAGCTCAGAAGCTGTATTTTGGTTGGTGGTGCTGCTGGGGTGCCACGAAAATAGTACCCCAAAAAACATACAAAATTTGTTATGTTTTTTGTTTCTCGTTTTTTTTTCAGTTTGTTTTTGTTGTTGTTATTCATATCTTGTTGTATTTCGAGCGTGTTGTACTTCACAGTATTTGCAGTTGGCCAAAGTTGAATGCAAAGAAATTGAAAAAAAAAGCAAAACAAAAATTGAAACAGAAATACGCTTTACATTAAATGTAAAGAGACAGAACGAAAAGGGGGCTATGTGCATGTATGCAACAACGGGGATGCATGGTGTTGCATATGAAAGGTGCATTCAATGATTATATACACCATTTCCAAAGGAGACTTTTTCTGTGTCCTCAGGGACCTGAGAATTTTTTTTCTATAGAAAAATGTGTCCTCAGGGATCTGAGAACATTTTTTTTCTATAGAAAAACGTGTCCTCAGAGACCTGAGAAAATTTTTTTTCTATAGAAAAAAGGGTCCTCAGAAACCTGAGAAATTTTTTTCTATAGAAAAAAGTGTCCTCAGGGACCTGAGGAATTTTTTTCTATAGAAAAAATGTCCTCAGGGACCTGAGGAATTTTTTCTATAGAAAAAATTGTCCTCAGGGACCTGAGCAATTTTTTTTCTATAAGAAAAACAGTGTCCTCAGGGACCTGAGGATTTTTTTCTATAGAAAAAGTGTCCTCGGGAACGTGAGTAATTTTTTACTATAGGAAAAAGTATCTCCATGGACTTGAGGATTTTTTTATAGAAAAAGTGCCCTCAGGGGCTTGAGGATTTTTTTCTATAGGAACAAATTGTCCTTGGGCCCTCGTGTCCTCGGGGACCTGAGGAATTTTTTCTATAGGAAAAAGTATCCTTAGTGTCACATGGGACCTGAGGAATTTTTTTCTTATAAGGAAAAAAGAGTCCCCCGGGACCTGAGATTTTTTTCTTTAGAAAAACAGTGTTTTAAATGTATTTTTTTTCTATAGAAAAAAAGTGTCCTCAGGGACCTGAGTAATTTTTTCTTTAGAAAACAGTGTCCTTAGGGAACCGAGGATTTTTTCTATAGAAATAATTATCCATACAGAACCGAGGAATTTTTTCTATAGAAAAAATTGTTCTTATGGAACCGAGGAATTCGTCCTGTAAAAAAAATCTCCTCAGGGACCTAAGGATTTTTTTCTGTAGACTAAAATTGTCCTCTGATGAAAAAAATTGTCCTCAGCAGCTGAGGAATTTGCTTTTATAGAGAAAAAGTGTCTTCAGGGACCTGAGAAAAATTTTCTATAGAAAAAAGTGTCCTCAAGTACCTAAGGATTTTTTTCTTTAGAAAAACAGTGTCCTCAGGGAACTGAGAATTTTTTTTCTGTAGAAAAAATTGTCTTGAGGTCCCTGAGGGCCTCCGGACATGCCTTTTTTCTGTAGAAAAAAATTGTCCTCTGCGACCTGCATTTTTTCTAGAGAAAAAATTGTCCTCAGGGACATGAGCAATTTTTTCTATAGAAAAAATTGTCCTCAGGGACCTGAGGTTTTTTTTAGAAAAAAGTCACCTCAGGGCTTCTACAAATACAAAATTCAGTCCATCTAAAGCTTTTTTTTTGCTTTTATGGAACAAACGGTGTGTGCCATGTTTCCCACCCCTTTTTTGTCCAGCACCTCCGCTACAAAGAGACTAGCTGAGTATACCGAACGTAATTTTATTTTATTTTTTTTATTTTATGATTCCCTTTGGATTTGAAACATATAAAAAAATGATATTCTGCTTAAATAAAATTGAAATTAAAAAAAAGCAGCAACAACACCAAATACAGTGTAGACAACCAGCTGGAAATCCTGAAGCCGCTACCCAGTGTATAAGGAAATATGCCACCATGATGGAGCTGAGATATTATAAAAAATACATGAACAGTGCATGGCAGGCAGTGCTCATTTTATTTGTCCCCATATACCGAGAATAACATTCGCTGTGTTGTTTTGGATCTATGGCCCCAATGATCTTATAAAGCATATGTCGCCATATAACGGCAGAATGGGGAACATTTCTGGATACAGGTGTTTAAGTCCACAAAAATGTCGGTTATACAAAAAATATACATACAGGATGGAGATCATGGAGGTTGCAAGTTGTCTGGGTGTTTGCAGAGTGACAATTGCGACATGATTGAGACACAACTCCCACCGTGTGTTATGCCGAACTCATACCCGAACACATGTGCCGTGGAAAAACATTGCACACCATTCTTGTTAGCTGAATCACAAAATTTCACACTGGCTTTCATATCCTTCTTTTTTTGATTCGCTTGACTCTTTGTTGACTTCGTCGGTGTGTCGACCTCGCTCACCTAAATGCTCAATGTTCCCGGACATATGCAGAGTACGTGACGCATCGTTTAAATATAATTTTAAAATATATAAAAACATGAAAATGGAAAGGCAAGGCGATGTTGGAACTTTTGGTGTGTTTGTGTGTGTGTGCCTGTAAATGAAATCCTAACATGACAATTATGCTGAGGTCTGATGATGCTGCTACCGCCTGGTGTTGATGTTGTTACCGGTTGGCCGTCTGTTTGGAAGACAGTTGCCCTTTGCCCTCTCAATTCCCCTTGGTTAACACTCACTGTGTGACCAACACCCAGGGTGCATTTTTTTGAACACAGCACAACATCTATCCTTTATCCTCTCTACCCTGCCCTGTCACAGCTTCTATTTTAGACAACCCAACAGCCAACCAGTCATCCAAACCATCCCACTAGACACAACGTCAATATTTTCGTTATTTTTTTTCGGCGGCGTTAATTTGTTTCTGTGGTTTGTTTTTAATGCACTCCAAAGTATGTTAAATGGATAATTATGTCGTATTGTGCGGCTATAAAATGTAATAAATGACTTTTTCATTTTTCCATTTGATTTTGTTGTTGTTTGTTTTTGCTGTCTTATTTGTGTGTACTTTTATTTTTTTCCTTCCCCTTTTTTGTATATTTGCAACTTGAGAGCCCAAGCAGGCAGCATCATCATCAACAACATCAACGTTGGGCGCCATTCATTACTTGTGTAATATTTTTTTGATGGTTTGTTGTTTTTTTTTTTTCTTTATTCTGTCTTTCTTTAAAGTCTTGTAATGGGCTTAATTACAATTTTGATTTGATTGTTGGCTGGTTTTGTAAGCGTTTTCTTCATATTTTTTTTCTTTCTTCCCCCTGTTGTCATTGTGCGTATGGTGGTTTATCTGTCAGTTTTGTGGTTTTGGTGTGTGTGAGATATTTCTTAAAATCCGTTCCGTTTTTATATTTCTAAGGCCATAATTGGGTAGAAAAAAAGTATGCAGCAGCTAGAAATAAAAACATAAACTTTGTTGTCATTAAAATGTTTTAGCCAAGGCTGAAATGTTATTTCGGAAGCTGTGGTATTTTTTGGGAGATTTCTTTTCCCAAGGCAGTATGAACGTTTTGTTTTCAAAAATGAAAATATGTATTTTTTTGAAATATCAAATTCAGTGGCATTAATAATATAAATGAATTTTTTAAAGCCTCTGGCGGTTTTTTAAGGTTCAAATATTTTTGGTTAGAGCTGCAACGTACGTCCGCCTTGCAAAGAAGCGTGAGTTCAAAACACGGCATAAAAACTCACATAACGAACCACAAATTTCGCCATTCTTCACAATTTGTTGATTTTAGTAGATTCGAATGAAGTGGTAATGACGACGAGAGCACTGTATTCAGTCGACCTGGTCTCCTTTAATATCCTCAGGATTATGCCACATTATGGTCTTTGTATTAGTTTCTTGGAGAAAATCCTTCCTCTAAAATAAGACCTTTTTCGAACTTCAATTATAAATATCAGTGTCTTTTAGGATCTTCTATATTCCTACTGAAATTCTGTTAAGATTAACTCATGGTCTTCTATTTTCGAACTTCTATTACAAATATTAGGGTCTTCATTAATAACATTTAGGGTCTTCTATTTCTGATTTGTCAGTATATTTCTCAAATTCTATTTAGAAGATTTCACGGTTTTCTATTGAAAAAGATTTTGTTCCTCTATGAAAAAGCATTTTCAGTCCTCTTGGAGTCGATTTGTGATCGTATTTTTTCGACACTCTTTTATGAAAACCTTCTAAGATGGCTTCGGTGAAAATAATTTCTGCTTCTATATGGCAAATAATGTTTTCATCTCCGTGAATTCCTGGGGTTGTATTTTCGGACATTCTAACATAAAGACCTACTTTTTGTCCTCCACGAATTATTAGATCTATGTGGTCATTTCTATTTGGGTTTTAATTAAAAATAGTCAGGGTCGGTTAACAATACCTTATGGTCTTCTAGAAAAGATTTTTTTGCTTTTTCCTAGCTTCTATTAGAAATATTAGGGTCTGCATTAAAAATAATCAGAATCTGTCAATAGAAGATCTGCTTATATCACGTCTTATATTCAGTTAAAAATTCCTCAGGAATTCATGTAGTTGATCTTTCGAAAAACAAGCCAAACAACCAACCGAGAACTTATCAAGCATATCCCAGACAACAACCCCAAGAGAATAGTGCAATCACGCCAAATATGATCAACCTTCAGACAACAACCTCAGTGGAAGACAATTATGATGCCTAATATAATTTTAAAATTATATTAGGTTTCAAACCTTTATATATTTATATATTTAGGTTTCAAACCTTTCGATATCAATTTGCAGAAATGCAAACCTAAGCATAAATCTGAACTGTTTTGGGGGATATCGAAAAACAAGCCAAACAACCAACCGAGAACTTATCAAGCATATCCCAGACAACAACCCCAAGAGAATAGTGCAATCACGCCAAATATGATCAACCTTCAGACAACAACCTCAGTGGAAGACAATTATGATGCCTAATATAATTACAAAATAGATTGAATCATATTTCACCCACTCTAAAGCAGGTGATCCCGTATTTTATCTACCCATCAGTAGATGCCCCGTATTTCACCTACTTTGTGATGGCCCTAAGTGTCAGCTTCTCCATATTAAGTGACTATAATGTCATCTACATTTTAGCAATTTTCCTAAAAAACTACTACTGTATAGTAGGTGATATATGGGATCATAATCTATTGAGTAGGTTTATTGGGGGACTGATAACCATAACAAAGCAAGGAATTAAAAATAAAATTGAAATTTTCCCTTTGTAAGGACCGAAAAGAAACCAAACATTCAAACCTTAACCTCTTAAATATATCTTATATCAAAATCTCAGCAGAAGAGATGTCATAAACCCTCTAATAGATGTCACCCCTACTCTAAATATGGTGATCTCTTATATTAACTACTATTCAGAAGATACTCCCATATTTCACCTACCTTAGAACTGGTGACACGAGATGTAGTTTATATTACGATAAATGTTGCAAAAGTGTATTTTTTCATAGTACATGCAGCTATATTTCAGCTACTCTAAAGTATAGGTTCCCATAAACCCTCTAATAGATGTCACCCCTACTCTAAATATGGTGATCTCTTATATTAACTACTATTCAGAAGATACTCCCATATTTCACCTACCTTAGAACAGGTGACACGAGATGTAGTTTATATTACGATAAATGTTGCAAAAGTGTATTTTTTCATAGTACATGCAGCTATATTTCAGCTACTCTAAAGTATAGGTTCCCATATATCACCTACTCCAGGGACGTACGCAGGGGGGCGGCCCGGCCCCCCCCCCCCCCCCAAAATTAAAAATTTTCACGGTAAATTTATGTTTGCAACAGCGATTTTTTTCATTTTGTACTACCGGTTTATTTATCATGTAATACGATTTATCATGTAATATATTGCATAGTAGATTACCCTAAGAAGTTGGATCTATATAAGATGATTCTGTGGTCGATTACCCCAAATGGATCCTACTATAAAGTAGATCGCTAGAAATGTCCTTTACATTTTATCAGTTGTCCCAGTTGTACTTTATAGTAGGTGATCACTCAAGCCAGTCATCAATATCAAGAAAATGTCATGAACAAATTAATAGAATGATACCCATATATTACCTACTCTTAAATAGGTGCTCCTATATTTCACCTACTTTATACAAGGTGACTCTGTACTGCACGATTTGCCATGAAATATGTTTTATAGTAGAGCAACTGGATGCTACTCGATGGTAGATTGCTGGAAATGTCATCTACTTTTTAGAAGCTGCACCCAAATATCAACTACTTTATAATAGGTGATATGTGGGGTTATCGTCTATAGAGTAGATGTTATATGAGACGGTCTGATGCATAGTAAATGATCCAAGATTTCATATTATTTACAATAGATGATATAAGCATATTTTTACAGTATTTGCCCTCGGGTGGAGTAACATTTGAATTTGACAGGAGATGTGGCCATATTCCACCTACTCTAAAGTGTATCCGTATACTCCTATATGATTCCTATATGATAATGTAAGTTTATTCAGATGATCTTAAGTGGTATCTACTCCATATTAGGTAGCCCGAGATGCCTCCCACTTTTTACAACAGTCCCCAAATATGTACCTACTGTATAGTAGGTGATATTTGGGATCATCAACCATTGAATAGGTGTCATATGGGAGACTTCCAATTTTAACACCATATCCTTTACATTATATAATCTCAAACATCAGTATTGAATTCATATGACCTGATTACTTCACGACTTAATAATATTTCCATCAGAACTCATTGACTTTGTTCGAAATTTTCCCAAACAATTCATTTCAATTACAACAAATTGCAATAAGTCGAAATAGATCAAGCGAACTAAAAATTGTTAACTATGTAAATAGGCAATTTATTTCAAATGTATATTAAACTGATCCTAATTGTTGTATTTTATTATAAAGCAAAAACAAAATTGGAATGAAAAATATTCCATAACATTATTCAAATCCTCTCATCTGTCTCTCTCTCTCTCTCTCTCTATCTGTCCTTCCTCGGGTTCCATTCAATCATCTAGCTGCTATTACAGATATGATTTCATTAAAAATATTGCATTCATTAAAAGTCGAGTATCATCATCATTGGCAGTAGCACCAGCAACAACGGCATTAGGATAATAACAACAGCAACAACACCAACAGCATTTCACAGTAGCTGTCATGGACAATTGATCCCCAAAGTATTATTGTGTCACAAACTCAATGTAAATATGTGTGCGTGCAGATATTTCAATGTATTGGTGCGTGCGTGCGTTCTTATAACAAACTCCACTTCATTAAAAATGCAATTATTTTAATGTTTTTCAATTATTCATTTAATTTTGTTTTGTTTTTGAAAAATTATTTCACAAAATTGTTACAGTTACAGTATGTGGCTGACTGGTTGGCTGGTGTTGTTATTGTTGATGACCAAAACTTTTGTATGAATTTCCCATGTGACCAATAATTCGGACATAGACCACAGGAAAATTCTATTCTATTTTTAAAATGTGTATAGTCATTGAAATATTTTAATCTATTCGTTATGTTTTGGCAAAAGCGGTATTTGTATGTCAATTGAAAATATTGGTCAGTTTGAGCACATCAAGCCACAACAATAGTAAAATTATTACACAATATTCAAAATTGTATTTTAATTTTAAATGATAATTTTGTGTATCAGATTAAGGTTTTGTACATTTTTGAATATCGTAATGTGTTGTCAAATGGTTATAAAATATTTGTGATTAGTACGTTTTAATTAAATCGAAAATTTTAATTAAGTATGATTATACGAAATATATTAAATGTTATACTTTATGACATTTGAATGGGAAATAGATGAACCAATGAAAATTAAACAAAAAAGTTTAAGATTTTTTATTCGGCCCTGATTCTAGAACTTATATTCTAATTTTCGATCTTCAATATATCCAACTAATAAAAAAAGTCAGAGATGGTGCCATAGAGTTTTAATAAAAACTTTGTTATCTCTGTAGACATCCCCATGTGACACCTACTACACACCACAAAATGCATTTTCTGCAAAAATATATTTAGGCTTAGAACCATCCGATTGCAATATGCAGAAATGCAACCCTAAGCAGAAATCCGAACTGTTTCCGGTGTAAAAATCGGACAATAACTAAACCCAATCGCAGAACCTATTACAAATATCCCAGACAACAAACACAAGAGAATAGTGCAATCACGCCAAATGCCATAAACTCCTAGACAACAACCTCAATGGAAGACTATTATGATGCCAAATATAATCAACTACCAAAGATATGTACCCATATTTCACCTACTCTAAAACATATAATTAACTTCAAAAGAGATGCACCCATATTTCACCTACTCTAAAACAAGTGATACCCCATTTCATATACCCATCAGTAGATGTCCCCATTTTGAACCTACTTTGTATAAACAATTACCGTAAGTGGCACCTTCTCGATATTAAGTCAGCCAGAAGATGTTTCTAAATAGCTGTCAGTGTATTGTAGGTTATGTATGGTGTTGAGTAGGTGTAAAGTAGGACTGATAACCACGCCAAACCAAAAAAAAAAAAAAAACATAAGCTACAATGCAAGCCTAAACAATAAACTGAATTTTTCACTGCGTAAAAACTGAAAAAGACGTTAAAACATTCACGCCTGAACCTCTCACGTATATCTTATACAAAAAAGGAAAGCGTTTAAGATGCCTTATTCTGCCCTGATTCTAGAACTTATTTTCAATGAATTTTTTGGCAAATTTATTCAAATTTTCGATCTTCAATATATCCCACTAATAAAAAAGTCGGAGATAGAGCCACAAAATTTTAATAAAAATTTTATTGCCTCTGTAGACAGTCCCATGTAATACCTACTGCACAGTAGCTAATCCCATATAACACCTACTTTAGAGTAGAATATATTTGGGAATATCTTAAGGTAGATGATAAATCTGGCGAACTAATAAGAAGAAAATGGCGCACAGGGCTGTACTATTTACTATATAGATAATCACCTACTACATAGTAGGTGATATATGGGACCATCTACTTTAGAGTAGGAATATATATGGGCCATCTACTTTAGAGTAGGTGAAATATGCGACCATCAACTATAAAGGTAATAACATTTTGGGTAAACTAGCTAGTGTAAATAAAATATGGTGTCGTCTACTGTAGAATAGGTAAAATACGAGATCACCTACTTTGGAGTAGGTGTAATATGGGAATATTTATTATGGTACTGATAACATCTGGCGACATATCACTCCTCCCTTGAAATTGTTATCTGCGATTTCTTTGCGAGTAGTATATATTTGGGAATATCTTAAAAAAGCTAGTTGATAAATCTGGCGAACTAATAAGTAGAAGATGGCGCACTATTAGGGCTGTACTATTTACTATGTAGATAATCACTTACTACATAGTAGGTGATATATGGGGCCATATACTTTAGAGTAGGTGGTATATGGGACCATCTACTTTAGAGTAGGTGAAATATGCGACCATCAACTATAAAGGTAATAACATTTTGGGTAAACTAGTGTAAAGTAAATATGGTGTCATCTACTGTAGAGAAGGTAAAATACAAGATCACCTACTTTAGAGTAGGTGCAATATGGGAATATTTATTATGGTACTGAAAACATCTGGCGACATATCACTCCTCCCTTGAAATTGTTATCTACGATTTCTTTGTGAGGTTCTGGGACTAGATATATTGCCACTAAGGTAGCTACAATACGTTGAAGATAATAATAACCTACTTTTTAAATAGGTGAAATAGGGGAATATTTACTATAGAATTAGTGACATCTAGCGGTGTAGCACTCTTCTCTTGTGGTTTTTGCCTTGGATATCTGTGAGAGGTTCGGGTTTAAATGATTGGATTTTTGTTCGGCTTAAACGCACGGTACATTTTAGAGTAAATATGCAAAGAAAAATATATTTTAAAAATTTTTGCCTGTAAATATGCCAAGAAAATTATATTTTGAAAATCCTCGCCTATAAATATGGGGAAAAATATATTTTGAAAGTCCTTGCCTGTAAAGGGGTTTTCTTCCCCTCTAATATTCTCTTGAGTAAATATGCCAAGAAAAATATATTTTGAAAATCCTTGCCTGTAAATTATTTACTTTACTTAGTTTGCTTAAAAAAAAGTCCAGGCGCGTCGGTCTTTTACGCAGTTTTTCCAGTTTGAAAGATCATATTTGGCAATGTTGTCCTCCACTTGATCTTTCCATCTTTTTCGTGGCCTTGCCCTTCTGCGTGAACCATGAGTTGATTCGCTTTTATATGCCTTTCGGGCTGGGGCATCTTCATCCATTCTCACAACATGACCTAGCCAACGTAGTCGCTGCAGCTCAATACGTCTAACAATGCCGATGTCCGAGAATAACTGGTACAGCTCATGGATCATTCGACGGCGATATTCACCGTCAACGCAGATCGACCCATAGGTCTTTCGGAGAATTTTTCTCTCAAACACTTCAAGAGCTGCCTCATCTGCTTGCGTAAGTACCCATGCTTCAGATCCACGGGTAGTATCAGCGTCTCGTAGAGTGAGAATTTGGTCTGGCGTGAGGTGGCCTTGCTTATGAGTTACTTACTCAGACCATAGTAGCATTTGTTGGCCAACACTATCCTTCTTCGAATTTCAAAACTTATGTCATTAGTTTTATTTATGGCGGTACCAATGTATATAAAATCATTGACTACCTCGAAGCTGTAGTTCTCAAGTTCCACAGTTGGCCCAAGTCTACTGGATGTCTTGCGCGTTGATACCATCAGCTTGATCTTCTCGCCGTTTACAACCAGACCCACTTTGGCAGACTCCTTCTCAATTTGTTCAAAGTTGGCTGTTACCGCTCTCAATGTTCGACCCATGTCGATGTCATCGGCATAGGCGAGTAACATGTGTTGTTTTGTGTACAGAGTGTCATTTCTGTTCACTCTAGCCTCTCGTGTGACCTTTTCCAGCAGGATGTTAAAAAGGTTACACGACAAACTGTCACCTTGTCTGCATCCTTGTTCGGTATTAAAGGGCTCCCAGAGGTCCTTTCCGACTTTAACTACTGATCTTGTGCCTGTTAAAATTATCCTGCATAGCCGAATTAATTTTGCAGGAATGCCAAACGGAGACATGGCTTTAAACACCTCTGAGCGGATAGGGCGACGAATAGGTGGAATGTGTCGATGTGTTTTTCGTGGGTATTTTCCAGGATTTGGCGCAGAGTGAAAATCTGGTCAATGGTGGATTTGTCAGGTCTGAAGCCGATTTGGTATGGTCGAATAATGTCATTGCCCATTTGCTTCAATCGTTCACACAGCACACTGGATAGCACTTTATATGCGATATAATTCCTCTATAGTTGGCACATATCGTCTTGTCTCCTTTTTTGTGCACGGGACACAGGATGCTGAGGTTCCAATCATTGGGCATGCTTTCCTCTAGCCAAATTGTACTAATCAGCTGGTGCAGGCTCCTGACCAGCATCTGACCACCAGTCTTGAATAGTTCGGCTTGTAAACCATCGGCTTCTGCTGCTTTATTATTCTTCAGCCGATTGATTGCTATTCTGACCTCATCTTGGCTAGTTGGTATACACTCTACACCGTTATCTCTTATTGGTTCTGGGGTATCCTCTTCACAGCTACTATTTGATACCAGAAGTTTTTCAAAATGTTCCTTCCAGATCCTCAGCACGCTGTCTGTATCTGTCACCAGGTTTCCTTCTTCATCTTTACAGGATAGCTTACCCGTTTCAGCAAATCCTGGCCTTATGCTATAATAAAAAACATTTTTTTGGAAACTTCATTCCTCTTTTCCTCTAATATTTTATTGCAAATGTCTTCCCTCCCCCTTCTTCTGTTTCTTCTCCTTCTGAACTTAACCCTTTTGCGTGACATGTCAAGTAGCCATTTAGCTATTAATTTATGGAACTGGTTTATAGCCCTTCTAGTTTTCCATTTTACCATGGGCGTTTAGTTCTACCTTAACCCTGACCCCCCTCAAGAAATTCTCCCCACCGCCTCCACCTTGTAACTATGTTGCTATTATCTTTGGGGGAGTTTTTTTTTGTTTCGTTTGCTAAATTTCTTTATTACAAAATAAAATGTTATAATTTCCTTAATTAGTAACAAGACACAGAAGCAGCAGAAGAAGAGGAAGCACAAGACGAACTTGGCATACAATTAAAAACGGAATAAATAATAATGTTGTAAAGCAACAAGAAAGCAAACCCACCACACACACACACACAAAGGCACACACTCCAAGGAATTTTTAATGGAGATGGAATCGTAGCAGCAACAACCCCATCGCAGCATGGAACCATCGAGTAAACCCAACTTGGCTATTCAGCATAAATTAGCGAACTACTTTAGCAACTACTAATTTCAAGATCGTTGTCGCCGTATGATTGTCACACAACTCCTGAAGGTCTAAAGGGGGAGGGGAGGCAGGGGAGAATGAAAACCCTAGCAACTACAAACCAGTGAAATCAAAATTAATCCCCTTAGAATGCCATAAAACTCTCTGTGTGAGTGACTGGAATTGCTGCCTGGCTGGCTGGTTGGCACCATGGTTTGCCAACCCAACTGACGGCCTGACTCTTTGGTTGGCTCTTAAATCCTTCAATTCCCCAGTTGGAATCATCCAGTGTGACATGACATTTGTCTTTGATGGCCTGTCTGACAATGTGTGTCTGTCTGTGTGTGTTGGCGTTCCTTCTTGGAAAAAAATGCCCATTTTCCTTTTAGAGAGGTTTCATCCACATTTCAGCCATTCAGGTTTCTCATGTCACCAGCAGCAGTAGTGAGTAGTCACTCAAGTGATGGTACTCCATGCGATGTGATGGAGTTGATGATGATGGTGAACATGGCCTTCTGAAATAATACACTTGACAATGGTGTGACAATCATACACCATACACACACATATCATAGATAGATATGTATAGACAAGATATAAGTGAGATAATATCATTCACCGAGAGTGTAAAAAGTCACGGTGATGGTGGTTGTTTTTGTTTTTCGTATGCCGTGTGAGTCCTGCTGTCACACAGATCTCTTATCCCATTTCACTATTTTAAATTGTAAATTTGTTTTGTTGTTGTTGTTGTTTTCGAAAAATATTTACATATTTTCAATTGCGACAACAACAGCATCACTTGACGTAATTACAAAACAAAAGAAGAGAGTGTTACTATATATCTGGCTGGCTGTCGTCTGTCTGTCCACCGGTGTGTCTGGTTGTCAGTCAGTAGTCGTGTACTTGTTTGACTGCTGTCTATGACAAGTTCATCATATATCCCGCCTGTAATAATAAAACAACAACAGCACACGGTTATGCCACTAGACATGGAATATGGACCGCCGTGTGTGTGTATGTGTGTGTGTCTCGTTATGCATCTACCACCTTTTTTTGAAAATCCCAAAGGACACCTTTCACTTGTTTTTTACATTTGCATATGCCGCCTGGCTTCCATCCTCCTCCACCATTCACCTCACCACGAAGTGAATATCAGATCACCAGACCTTTTGTGCTTCCGAAATTTTGCAGTGCCAGCATAATAAATGTTATGCTCGTCGTTGTTGCTGCTGTTGTTCTCTATATTAGCAGAAAAAGCACAAACGAATTTTCATATCGCGCCCGTGCCCCTTTGGCATGGCCGGCCAGCTGCTGTTGTCTGCCTTTTGTGGCAAATGGTTTTGTTATTTTATTTTTTTTGGCCAAAAAACCAACCTCCCCGCCCTTCACTTGCAGCAATGTTGCGGTGTGTGTGTCTGGGTTCCATTTTTTGGGCCTTAAGCCAAATCGAGAATATCATCGACCTCTATCTGTTGTAATGGCTGGATAAAAATCGCCGCCGTACACCCATTCTCCAGATGTCATCTCATTGGCAAATTGCTGTTATGTTGTGGGGATTTGGTTTTTACGATTGTTAGTGACCCGACCAGAACAACAATGGCGAGACAGTGGGAGATTTTTGGAAGAAATATATAAAAAATTCATGCCTTAAAATATGCCAAGAAAAAAATATACGCCTTACAACATTCGAAAAAAATCTGTGCCTTAAAATAGACTCGAAAAAATATTGTAAGAAATCTACGCCTTAAAATAGACTCGAAAAAATATTATAAGAAATCTACGCCTTAAAATATGCCAAGAAAAATATTTTTAAAAAATCTACGCCTTAAAATATGTCAAGAAAAATATTTTTAAAAAATCTACGCCTTAAAATATGTCAAGAAAAATATTTTTAAAAAATCTACGCCTTAAAATATGCCAAGAAAAATATTTTTAAAAAATCTAAGCCTTAAAATAGACTCGACAAAATATTTTTAAAAATCTAAGCCTAAAAATATGCCAAGAAAAAATATTTTAAAAAATCCAAGCCTTAAAATATGCCTAGAAAAAAAAACAAAAAATTATTCAAGGCTCGAAAATTTTTTTTAAAGCACCCATGCCTTATTGTAGGCTTCACAAAAGTAAGTAAAAGTCATTTTTAACCCTGTGAGCGGAGCAGTATAGTCGGATGGGGCCGACCATATGATACCCTACACAATTTCCACGAAAATCTAACATCCTGTCTCCTATATTCTGAGCTTGGAAAATATTCACCGTGGTTTGTGTTGTTCGGCTTGTGGCCATAGATCGACTCGAAAAAAACACAAAAAAATAAGTTTTCGGTCCACTACATCCCAATATTGTTATATAATCATCACCGAAAATTATAGGTGTTGTCCTTGACCATATCTGGAACCTCATGGAACATTTCAAAGCGATCAGCGTTATATTTCCGCCCTCTAGTGAATACGTAAGCACCTGTAAATATTTAAGTATAACCCCCACATCTGAGTACATACGACCATATAATTGGTATCAATTTAAAGGTCAACCACTCCCCTTGGATATACTAACAACTTCTCAGGTCTATGTCCATTAAGAGTAAACATATACTCCATAGAATCCAAATTTTGTCATTTTTCACACAAAAGTAAGGGTCGATTTGACCAGCTAAATATTGACCGATCTTTATCAAAACTAGCATCCCCTAAATATTAACTGATCTGTACCAAAAACAATAGGGGTCTTCATTGGCCAAAACCCATCCTAAATGCAAAATTTCGTGAAGATTAGTCCATAACTGTGGCCTGTATCGTGTTTACAAAAAAAATTACCCTACACAACTATGTTACAGGGTATTATAGCTTTGTGCAGCCACAAATGTTTGTAACGCCGCGAAATAGCTAGACCCACCTTTAAGTATATGATCGTCATATCGACTAGCTGAGTCTTAAATGTCCGTCCGTCCGTCCGTCTGTCCATTATAATTTGTAAACACGATACAGGCCACAGTTATACAAACGAAATTTTGCATGTAGGATGGGTTCTGGCACAAAGACCCCTATTGTTTTTGGAAAAGATCGGTTAATATGTAGGGGATGAAATGGACCAAAAACATTATTTTTGTCGGTTTTTATTGTAGCCGCAATTATCCCAAACGCCGCGAATTTTTGCAAAAAAATCTACGCCAAGGAATAAGTATGGCTGTTTTGAAAAGATCGCCAATATTTAGGGGTCAAAACCCTGACTTTTGTGTGAAAAATTACAAAATTTGTATTCTATGGGGTATATATTTGCACCTGAAGGTCCTAGACCCGAGAAATTGATAGTATGTTCAAGAGGAGAGGTTGACCTTTTAATTGCTACCAATCATATTGTCGTATGTACTCGGATGCGGGAGTTACACTTAAATATTTACAGGTGCTTACGTATTCATATATTATTTAGTAACCCATTATCACTCTAGAAAATATAGCGCTGATCGCTTTGAAATTTTCCATGAGGTTCAAGTTATGGTCACCGACAACGCCTATAATTTTCGGTGATAATCAGATAATAATTTTGGGATGAAGTGGACCGAAAACTTGTTTTTTGGTGTTTTTTTTCGAGTCGATCTATAGGCCAAAATTGAAAGCCGAACATCACAACACAGCCCACGGTGAAGGGAATCTGGACAAGTGATTAGAAGGCTGTACTGAATATTTGTAATATTTGTTGACCTCTTCGGTCAAGAGGGTTCAAATACCGAGGAATATTGCCCAAGCTTAGAATATAGAACCACAGAAAGTTATAGTTTCGTGGAAGTTGTGTTAATAAAATGCTCCGCTCACTGGTTTATCGTTATAGTAGGCTCCACAAAAAAATAATTTTTAAAAAATCTACGCCTTATAGTAGGCTTCACAACAAATAATTTTTAAAAAATTTACGCCTTATAGAAGGCTTCACAAAAAATAATTTTTAAAAAATCTACGCCTTATAGTAGGCTTCACAAAAAATAATTTTTAAAAAATCTACGCCTTATTGTAGGCTTCACAAAAAATAATTTTTAAAAAATCTACGCCTTATTGTAGGCTTCACAAAAAATAATGCTTAAAAAATCTACGCCTTATTGTAGGCTTCACAATTTTTTTTAAAAACTCTACGCCTTATTGTAGGCTTCACAAAAAATAATTTTTAAAAAATCTACGCATTATTGTAGGCTTCACAAAAAATAGTTTTTTAAAAAATCTACGCCTTATTGTAGGCTTCACAAAAATATTTTTTTAAAAAATATACGCCTTATTGTAGGCTTCACAAAAAATAATTTTTAAAAAATCTACACCTTATTGTAGGCTTCACACAAAAAAATGTAAAAAATCTACGCCTTATTGTAGGCTTCACAAAAAATAATTTTTAAAAAATCTACGCCTTGTTGTAGGCTTCACAAAAAATAATTTTTAAAAAATCTACGCCTTGTTGTAGGCTTCACAAAAAATAATTTTTAAAAATCTACGCCTCATTGTAGGCTTCACAAAAAATAATTTTTAAAAAATCTACGCCTCATTGTAGGCTTCACAAAAAATATTTTTTAAAAAAAACCACGCCGTTCACTTTGTCCTTCCAAATTTTTATATCGAATTTTGACCAAGAATTAACCACTGTGCCCGCCCTTTTTGAGTTCTGGCACGTCTGTTTTCCGTGTTGTTGTTTTTTTCTTTTCGGTTACAACAGTTGTTATTACAGCCATTGTTGTTGGGAATATTACAAAAAAAAAAATTATAATTACATTTATTTAAATTATATTCCACAGGTTTTATGTTTCCTTTATTTCTCGAACATCAACCTTCCACCGAACTTCCGTCATGCCCACCAGCCACCCACAAAACAAATCCGCCTTCTCCCCTCAAACCACTTTAATAATACCATTCTCAATTTTGTGTTTTTTTTTTCAAACCCAAACCAAAGAAAAGCAAATTTAGGGCATGCTGTGGGGAAGGGGGTTGAAAACTGAAACCAGAAGATCTTCGTGGTGGTGATGGCGTGGGGTGGACATGCGATTATGACAATTTTTAGCATATTAAAAACCTATTGCTCATGTAAATACTTTCCAACAGCCAAGCTTTCTTCTACTGCTATTGCGTTCCGCACCGAAAACGAACCAAGAATTATTTATGGTTAGATAAATATGAATGTCACAAAACGGCAAAAAAAGAGGAAGAACACAATTTTTACCATATTAAAATGAAATTAATTAAATGTAGGAAATGAGTATTTCCAACTAATAAAACAGCAACAACAACGACAAGAAAAGTAATTACAAGAACAAATAGCACAAGCAAAACCTCAATGAAATAATAATTTTGTTGATTTGTCATTGAGAGAAGTTTTTCAGAATGAGAAGAGGGGAGTAATGAATGGTAGGGCTGAGGGTGGGGTAAAGGATATTTGTTTCAAGGCCTACCATAGACGTGGATTTTTAAAAATAAATTTTCGAAGCCTACAATATGCCGATGATTTTTTAAAGAATATTTTTCAAAGCCTACAATAATGCGTGGATTTTTTAAAGAATATTTTTCAAAGCCTACAATAAGGCGTGGATTTTTTAAAGAATATTTTTTCAAAGCCTACAATAAGGCGTGGATTTTTTAAACAATATTTTTCAAAGCCTACAATAAGGAGTGAATTTTTTAAAGAATATTTTTCGAAGTCTACAATAAGGCGTGAATTTTTTAAAGAATATTTTTCCCAAGGCTGGGGAAAGAAATTTAGTTGTTGTTGGGTAATTTAGTTTCCTTTTTATCCTTGGTGTCTTATTGTGAGGAAACCAACCCTTGCATTGGTGTGAGATTAATGGAAATCATGGGTGGTCTCCCCTCCCCAGCTTGTGCATAAATTAATTTTCACCATAACTGAAATCGGAAATCCTGATATCCTGAAATCAACAGCTAAGCATAAGGTGTGCACCGAATTTGATGACTTTCTTTATGAAGGGAAAAACAACAAGAACTGATAAAAGGGAACACAAAGCAAAAATACAACAAAAAATTTGCAAAATGCATGATAAAATGCAGTTATGACAACCAACATTCTCCTCCACACCAAACCAAAAACCACCCCAACATTCTGTGGAATCCGATAAAAATATGAAAAATAAAAATTGAATTGAAAACGTTAAATTCCTGGGTACCACAGCAAGAGGCGTAGCCATAAAAACGCCAATATCCCAAACATGCAATGACATTTATCCTTTCATTTTATGCCAAACCGACAATGCCCTCTTCCTCCTTCGTCCGCCCATCCGATAGCACGTAAGCTTTGATTTTAGTGTTTTGGGGCTGCATAATGAATTTGTTTGAAGAGTTGAATATTGATGACGGGTGAGGCAGGGAAACGTTTTGTTCTTTGCCCCCATAAATTCACCCATTCGATTCATAGTAATTTATGTATTGCAATAAGAAATAAAAAAAAACCGAAGTTTAACAAATTTGTGACACATTTCAAAAGAATTTATATAGTTTTGTTTTTGGTTTTATTCTATCAGAGAATGCAAATTTTCTTCTTTATGTTCGGAAAAAAGGGTTGCAGTCATACAATAAAATGCATTTGACAAATCTTCTAATAGAGGGGAGAACTTATGTCTCTTGAGGGTTAACCATAGATTTTACCCCTTTTGGATGTTTAATTTCATTTTTGCTGAATTTTCCATTTCTTTTACTAATAATTCATTCTCTTTTATTTTTGTTTTCTTTACAGGTAAGCTCACTACTATTATTTCAAACTATAAGGTCATGTTGTGATTCATGGAGTGTAAGTAATACCCTCTAGATCCCCCTAATGATATCAACAAAAGATTGTAGAATTTGATAATAAAGAATGGATTTGAAATGTGAGCCTTTATAGATAGACGATAATTGTAATTGTAAAGAAAATGAAAACTTATGACAAGTACGGAAAGAAATATGAGGAAAAAAATAAAAAAATTTAGTTTAGTCGGACGGGTCCGACCATATGATATCCTACACAACTACCACGAAAATCAAACTTTCTGAGGTTCTATATTCTGAGCCTGGGCAATATTTCAAGAAATTGAAGTGAATTTTTACGCCGTAAAAAAAAATTTCACTTTAGGTTTTGGTTGATTTGACCCTCGGAATATTGACCGATCATCATCTAAACAGCCGCTCTAAGTATTTGGTGAGATCCCCTTCACCTTGTAAAATATCTGATGTTCTGCATATAATAATTGCCTCTAGAGCGACTAGAAAATCTGACAAAAATTACAGTTTTCGGTTCATTGCACCCCCTGAATGAAATCTCAACTTCACCGAAAACTATAGGCATCGTCCTTGACCATAATCGGAAGTTCATGTACAATTTCAAAGCTATCAGCGCGACATTTCCGTCCTCTAATGGAGTAATAGTAATACTATGCACATAGTCACCTTTACCTAATTACGTTTAACTCTCACATCAGAATACATGCAGCCATAAGTTTGGTATCAATTTTAAGGTCAACAACTCCTCTTGGATATACTATCAACTTCTCTGGTATATATCCTTCAGGAGAAGTATATACGCCCCAGAATAAAAATTTCGTAATTGTTCACACAAAAGTAAGGGTCCATTTGACCCGCTGCATATTTACCGATCTTTATCAAAACAGGCATGCTTATTCTTTGGCACAATCCTCTTCTCCATGTAAAATTTCACGATGTTCGGACCATAACTTCGGTTTCTGAAGCGACCAGAAAAACCGACAAAAATTAAGTATTTGGTCTATTACCAAAAATAATACGGGTCTTGATTGGGCCGAACCTTTCATCCATGCAAAATTTGGTGAAGATTGGTCCATAACTTTGGCCTGTATCGTGTTTACAAATTATAATGGACAGGCGGACGGACGGACACACATGTCTAGATCGACTCAGCTAGTCGAGATATGAAGATCACTGAAAAAAATATCTTTAAAAGTCCACGCCTCCTATGGGTCATTGAAAAAAATATCTTTAACCAGTGAGCGGAGCAGTATAGTCGGACGGGGCCGACCATATGATAACCTACACAACTACCACAGAACTCTAACTTGCGTATGTTTATTTCGAGCCTGATCAATATTTCGTGATATTTGCACCCTCTTGACCGTTTAGAGATCAACAGTATCTCTTCCTTACACTCAAGAAAATTTCAAAGCGATGAGCGCTATTTTTCCCCCCTCTATTGTGGCAATATGTTACTAAATAATATATGAATACGTAAGCTTCTGAAAATATTTACATAAACTCCCACATACTCCACGTACATACGACCATATAATTGGTATGAATTTAAAGGTGAACCACTCCTCTTGGATATACTTTCAACTTCTTGGGTCTATGTCCTTCAGGCGTAAATATATACGCTATATAATACAAATTTTGTAATTTTTCACACAAAAGTCAGGGTCCATTTGACCCGCTAAATATTGATGGATCTTTATCAAAACAGGCATGCTTATTCTTTGGCCCGATCCCCTTCTCCATGAAAAAATTCGCTATATTTGGGCCATAATTGCGGCCTCTGGAGCGACCAGAAAAACCAACAAAAATTAAGTATTTCATCCCCTAAATATTAACCGATATTTACCAAAAATTGGGCAGAACCCATCCTACATGCAAAATTTCGTGAAGATTGGTCCATAACTGTGGCCGTATCGTGTATCGTGTTTACAAATTGTAATGGACAGACGGACGGACACACATGTCTAGATCGACTCAGCTAGTCGAGATATGACGATCGGTATACTTAAAGGTGGGTCTGGGATTAATATTTCGCGGCGTTACACACTCTTGGGGCTGCACAAAGCTGTAATACCCTGACAACATAGTTGTGTAGGGTATAAAAATCAACGCCCCTTATGGGGCTTTGAATATAATATCTTTAAAAATCAACGCCCCTTATGGGGCTTTGAATAAAAAAAGGCCCTTATGGGGTTTTGAATAAAATATGTTTAATAATCCACGCCTCTTAGGGTAGGTATGGGTCATTGAAAAACTATTTTTAAAAATCAAACAATAAAAATCATATTGGCGGCTGAAAAAATACGTCTATTGTTGCAGCTTGAAAAAAATCTTTTTACTTACCTTACATGTCCTTCCGTATCTACCACAGCATATTTAAAAAAATTTGCTCCAAGAAAAAAAATAATAAAATACGTGTGTCTCGCTTAATTCCCCTGAAAACTGAGATACCATTCGACTAACACAATCCGACAGGACGAACAAATTTTCATTTAGAAGCGAGCAAGAAACTCGATTCACTGAAATGCAAGGAGGACATAGTACCTTCTTCCTCTTCTTGGAGATAGCGATGGTTGTGAATTACATTTAGAATGAATCTCCCTAAAGATATCCTGATAAAAGGATGCCAAATCATGGGCGAGAGGAGAGAGTTGGCTGTCGCCTTAAGTACTTTAATATAAGTATATGCGTTTGTATGTATGTCTGTACATATCTACTTGACACTTTCCTCAATTAATAACAGTTGAATAATTGTTGCAATTTTACAAAAAACACACAGCAAAACAAAAACAAGAACAACAACAATGGTAATACATAAATAATTGATGTTGTGAAAAATAAATACTTCATTGCGAGGAAGACAGACACAGGCAGCAACACAGAGATATCGGGTTTTGCTGTAAGGCATATTGACTTACTCAATGGCTGGCTGCCTGGCTGACTGACTAACTGAATGACGGTGATATAGATAAATCGTATTTGAATTCATCTCTTGATTAGATAAGCAGTCGTATCAGCATTCGAATTTAGGCATCTTTCACAAATAAATCCTGAGGAAAATCTCAGGATTGACAGTGAGCGGGGTAAGCAGGTTGAGCGAGAGGGGGATTACAAATTCGTTATATGGGTAATCATAAGAAATGGATATCACCAGGTTTTCGATGCTCTCTGCATTGAGAGTGTATGTGTGTGTGTCGTGTTGATAAACGAATACACCCGAATGAAATGCTGTTGTTGCTGCTGTTAATTTACATATTGAATTGTTTTGTTGCGAACAACATTTATCTGTGGGATTTAATTGGAACGAACGATGGATGAGGTGTTGCAAGTGTTGGGGGGCGGCGGGTTAAACGAAGGATATGTTGAGGATTGGCAAGAATGGTGTTAAAGTCAATTAAAAGTAATAAATGAATGAATTCATTGAAAGCTGTTAATAACGCTGTTTTGAAAAATGATAGCTTTAAGGATTTCGACAGTTTAGTTTTTGTAATTTTTTTTTTAAAGACAATCAAAAGAGAGGAAGAGAGATGCGAGGGGATAAAAATGTGTCTTGTAAGGAAAGTAATCAGAATATGCATGCAAACGTCAGAGATAGTTTGGTAGTAAGGATAACATTAATTTTGTTACGAAAATTTAATGATTATCAGATTAATTAAAACGGATGGAACGGATATCAGATTAATTAAGTAATGGCGTGGATTTTTAAAAATATTTATATCTAATTAATTGATTCCAAAAAATATATTTTTTGGAAATCCCCGCCTGTTTTTGCCCTTTGAAAAATATTTTTAAAAATCCACGCCTATTTTTATACCCTTTACCACACTGTGGCACAGGGTGTTATGTCTTTGTGCATATGTTTGCAAAGGTCAAAAGGAAACGAGATGGACACATGGTTCCATTTTAGAATATGCATAGAATAATTTTTTATGTCGATTTGTGCACACCCGCCCGTCCTTCCGTCTGTCTGTCCATATTAACTTGTAAACAAAGTACAGGTTGCATTTTTGATTCAAATTGGATGAAATTTGGCACAGCTCATTTGTTTGGCCCAAAGACGAACCCTATTGAAATTGGGAAATAAATCGGTTCAGATTTAGATATAGCTCTCATATATATATTTTCGTCCGATTTAAGGTAAATGGTGCACCTAAGTACCAATATACCTTTCGATTTCCACAAAATTTGGCATATCGTACTTAATTAAGTCTAGAGTGACGTGTGTTAAGTTTCGTAGAAATCGGTACTGATTTACATATAGCTCCCATATATATTTTCGTCCGATTTTAGGTAAATAGTGCACCAACGTCCCTATATATACTTCGAGTTGCACGAAATTTGGCATAGCGTACTGAATTAGGTCTAGAATGATGCGTGGTGAGTTTCGGGAAAATCGGTTCAGACTTAGATATAGCTCCCATATATATTATCGTCCGATTTAAGGTAAATGGTGCACCAAAGTACCTATATTTTCTTTCGATTTGCACGAAATTTGGCATTGCGTACTGAATGAAGTCTAGGACGATGTGTGTTAAATTTCGTGAAATCGGTTCAGATTTAGATATAGCTCCCATATATTTTCGTCCGATTTTATGTAAATAGTGCACCAACGTCCCTATATATCCTTCGATTTGCACGAAATTTGGCGTAGCTTACTGAATTATGTCCAGAATGATGTGTCGTAACTTTCGGGAAAATCGGTTCAGATTTCGATATAGCTCCCATATATATTTTCGTACGATTTTATGCAAATGGTCCACCAAAGTCCCTATATATCTTTCGATTTGCACGAAATTTGGTATAGCGTACTTAATTAATTCTAGAATGATGTGTCGTAACTTTCGGAAAAATCGGTTCCGATTTCGATATAGCTCCCACATATACATATACCGATTTTACCTAAATGGTGCACTAAACTCCTAATGTTTGTGAGATTAACACGAAGTTTTGGACAACGTATCAAATTGAGACTTGAATTTCGTTATTGCGTTTTGTTGAAATGGGTGCAGATGCAGCCATAGCTTCCATATGTATTTCAAACGCGTGTCTGATTAAAATTAAATTTTGAAAAGTGCGGCGTACCGAATAGCGTGTATCAATTTTGCTATAAATCGTTTTCCATAAATTTGTCCCATGATACGAAGACGACACTAAATCGGAACGAATGAAATTTGTCATAGGTTACAGAAAGGCATTTTTATGGATTGATGTTAGTCGGTTAACATATAAATACAGATCTCATATTTAATTTAGTTCTATTTCATGTCATAAGTCCTTCAAAAAAGCGACATCTGTTAGGATGCGTCTTCTTAATATGCGCAATGTGGTGAAGGGAATGACGGCCCAGCCCGACTTTCCTTACTGGTTGTTCTTTGCAAATATATTTTTAAATAATCCACGTCTCTTTTAAGGTTTGAAGAGTAGATTTTAAAAGATGTACGCCTCTTTTAAAAAGTAAAAATATTATTTTTGAAAAAAAATATTTTTTTAAAAATCTTAAAGTCCTTAAAAATTCTCTATTAAATAACCTAAAGCTAATTATATCCTAAAAATATTCCTATCCCCAACGAGCTTTGCGGAACATTTTTAAAAATATTCAAAATTCATTTCCTTCCCTCCGTTCGTATTCCCTTTCAAGTCCTTTAAGATGCCTTTGACTACTTCTCTACTCACTCAACGATCTAGTTTTCCGTTTTCTCTCTTCAGACTCCTTTGAAGTACTTTTAAGACGAAGAAAAAAAAACAAAATAAAACAATTCTATCTTTAATTCCGTTGATATTTCTTATTTGGCTTAATATCCTTTCCGTCGAGTGTGTACGTGTGTTCTGGTATTTAATACAATTAGACGATTTTGAAGACAGAAGCGAAAAATCCCTTCAAAAACGAAGATTGTTGTAATGAAGAAGAAGTAGAAGTAGAATCAGAAGAGGAGAAAAACTTTTAGCCATTCATCTTCTCGTCACCCAAAAGGAAAGAACACAGAGTATTTATCCACCTTCTTGAAACACCTACTTTAACACCTCATCAGTTGTTTTCTGTTTGGTTTTCCTACATTTTGTGGCCGCCGCCGACGCCCTTCGAACTCCCCTCCGAACAACAAACAGCTTACAATTCAGTAATTCAAAGTGATGTTGGCGGCTGTATTTCATGTTTGTGTTGTTGTTGTTGCTGTTGTCGTTGTTAATAACAAACGACCAGAGTTATTTTATAATGCAATCCTGGTTATGGCTCTGACAGACTTGCCAGCCTTCTTTACATCACAGCTTCAATGTGTGAAGGACGATGAGTGGGTGGATAGATGGCTGGGCTGCCAGACTGGATCCTTAATTGTGAATGCTGCGTCAGATTATGCGTATGCTTTATTACGACAATCGTTTTAGCATTATTTGTGTGTCTGTCTGTTAGCCGGTAAGTGTGTATGTGTGCGTGGTGCCTGAGAGTGTGGTGCTGCATAAATTAATGACTGACTAAAGGAATTGCTGATTTGCCTTGGCTTTGACTGTGCGTAGCAATTTGATGGGTGTTGTTGCTGCTGTATGTTAATTTTATAAAAATTTAATTTTCATTGCTTTATGTATGTGTGTTGTTGGTGTCTTTGTTTGGCTGCAGCTACTCATGTTGCAGCACTCACAACATTGGCAACATTTACAATAATATTTAAGTGGGGAAAAAAAACCGCAGACAAAGTTTGTTTCAGAAGATAAAACCAGTAAGGAAAGTAGTAAAGCCGACTATATGATACCCTTCACCACTATGGGTATATTAAACAACTATTAACATTTCCATAAAATCGGACGAAACTATATACGGGACCTATATCTAAATCTGGACCGATTTTCTTGGCAGACACCACTCTAAGCTCAATTCCGTACGCTATGCAAAATTTCGTGCAAATCGAAAGATATATAGGGACTTTGGTGCACCATTTACAAGAAATCGGACGAAACTGTATATGGAGCCATATCTAAATCTGGACCGATTTACACGAAACTTGGCAGACATCACTCTAGGCTCAATTCAGTACGTAATGCCAAATTTCGTGCAAATCGAAAGATATATAGGGACTTTGGTGTACCATTTTCATGAAATCGGACGAAACTATATATGGGAGCTATATCTAAATCTAGACCGATTTTTCCCAATTTCAATAGGGTTCGTCCTTGGGCCAAACAAATCAGCTGTGCCAAATTTCATCCAAATTGTATTAGAAATGCGACCTGTACTTTATTTACGATTTGACACCAACTGACGGACAGACGGACGGACATGCATAAATCGACTCAGAAAGTGATTCTTTGCATATTCTCAAAAGGAACTATGGGCCTATCTCGTTTCCTTTTGCCTGTTACAAACATATGCACAAATACACAATACCCTGTACCACAGTGTGGTGAAGGGTATAAACAGTAGGATATAAGCAGATAAATATTAAAAAATATAGAATTTTTCAAAATATTTTCAAGTTACTAAAATTGGCGTAAGGTTTTTGAAATAGGCGTGGATTTAAAAAAAATTGAGGTAGGCTTGGATTTAAAAAAAAATATTTTTTCAAAGACTTCAACTATGGACTTGGATTTTATAAAAATATTTTCGAAGGTACTAAAATTTACATAAATTTTTTTTCAGTATTTTATGTTTTTGTAAAAAACCCCCAAACGACCTTCATACAACATTTCATTGACCATAACTGAAGTTGGGAGCGGTCGAATGCTTCCCAGCTTCCCTGACTTCAGTTTATCAAATTCGAACTTGGTCCACAGAGGATTCCAGGAACAAGTGTTTCATCCTTTCATGTGTCTACAGCAACATCTCCTTATTACTCTTCTTCTTCTTCTTCTTGACGGCAAGTGATGGGCAAGAACAACAACAATTACAACAACATGAAAGAAAATTCTTTATTATCGCATTCTACGATTACTAACTTATCAGTTTCGCTGCAGCATAGAATAGCAGCAGCATCAACAACAACAACTACAACAAGAAAAACCCAAATAGCGGATAGATAAAACGATGGCATCTATCTTTCTTTTCCGACTACTACCACTATTATCTTGCGACTTGTTTGCAGTTGATCTAAAACTTTGGATGCCACCAAAAGAGTAGGTGAGGACCAACTGATAGCTGGCTAGTTGGTGGATGCTTGCTTCACTGGACGGGTAGCTGACTGGCTGGCTAGCTAGCTGTCTGATTGTTAATATTGCAAACAGCAGCACATTTATCACAAAGTCAGTTTTTCTTCTTCTGTTCTGTTCTGGTCCTGGCCGGTCACCTTCATTTAAACGTTAATTCTCCATAGACTTCGAGTAGATGCATACGAAAATAGCCAGCAAGAAAAGGGGGAATCGGGCAGAATAAAAATGGGGTTGGTTGGTTGGATGACCTCCTTGGTGGCTGTCTATTCATCCACCATCCAAGCAACCAACGACTGGTACTGTTGTGTGGGATCGCAAGTTTGACATTGAAAAATTTATTGCACACGCTTGTCTATGTGACTCCGTGTTTGCGCTATCTGCCTGCCCACCTTTTTTATTTGCTATTTTTTCTTTTACAGCAAATTTTCGTGTGCTTTAGCTTTGGAATAATAAGACTTGATTCGATTTGTGTAGTAGCTACGTGCCAGCCAACCAATCTAACAGCCATTACAATGTTGTTGCTGTTTCAGCAAACTACTTAAAATTACAAAGAGGTCATAGCAAATCCATCTAATTCTCTGCCTTCTCTCTTTAAGGCGGAATTCATCTATCCACATATAGTCTTTAAAAAAACACCCAACTGACTGCCTGACTGACTGACTGCCATTCAGTATTAAGTGCTTCTTTCTTCCTTATTCTTAATATCATTTGCTTTTCATCGGCTATATGCCGTCTTCATCCAAGCACATCCTTTGATGAGTCCACCGACTGGCTGGCTGGCTGACTGTGCTTAGTAAGATGTTGAAAATGTATCGTCGTCGGCGGTGGCGGCGCTTCGTTTATCGTGATAGTGATGGTGGTGTTGAAGTGCCTTTAATCTCGTTTCTTCTTAAGCTGTTTATTTGGTTTTAAAGCGTCTTATGTTAAATGACAGCAGTTGTTAAATACAAATCTCCTTTGTTGCCTCCCTTTACCCTCCCGCAATTCTGCTTCTCTATTGGCATGAACGGTCGGTGGAAACAAAGTTTTATTTTTTTTCCTTAAGCCTCTGTGCTATCTTTTTGACAGCTAAGACGCCAATCTGAACAAATTGTTAATCCTTCTAATAACATATTCAATACCTATACAATATAAGCTGGTTCGAGAGACTTATAAATCGAACAATCGAAAAAAAAAAAAAAAATATATATATATATTTCCTTCCATAAAAAATATAGTCCTACAACAAAAAAAAAAAAAAAAAAAAAAAATAATAATAATAATAAAAATAAAATAAATAAAAATAAAAAAATAAAAATCCGCAACTATTGTAGGCCTCTAGAGAAATATTTTTAAAAATCCATGCCTTTTGTAGGTCTCTAGAGATTTTTTTTTTAATTCTCGCCTATTGTATGTCTCCAGGAAAATATTTCTTTGCCTATAGTAGGTCTCTAGAAAAATATATATTTTTTTAAATCCTCGCCTATTCTAGGTCTCTAGAAAAATATATTTGTTTAATCCCCGCCTATTGTAGGTCTCTAGAAAAATATTTTCGTCTATTATAGGTCAGTAAAAAACTACTTTTAAACCAGTAAGGAAAGTAGTAAAGTCGGACTTTGCCGACTATATGATACCCTTCACCACTTCAGCTAACTAACAGGCGACGCCTTTTCGAAGGAATACTAATTTCAGTACGTTGTGTCAATTGGCCTTGCTATGGGTCTTTAGTGCACAATTTACATTAAATAGGCCGAAAATATATATAGGAGTTATAACTAAATCTGAACCGATTTTCACGAAACTTAGCACACATCATTTTCGACCTAATTCTGTACTCTATGCCATATTTCGTGCAAATCGAAAGATATAAAGGGACTTTGTTGCATCACTTACTTAAATCGGGAGAACATTTATATGGGAACTATATCTATATCTGGACCGATTTTCTCGAAACGTCAGTTAAGTCTCAATTCAGTAAACTATGCCAAATTTCGTTCACATCGAATGTTATATAGGGATTTTGGTGCACCATTTGCATAAAATCGGACGAAAATATATATATGGGAGCTATAAATATATCTGGACCGATTTTCACGAAATTTAGCACACACAATTCTGGACCTAATTCAGTACCCTATGCCAAATGTCGTGCAAATCGAAATATATAAAAGTTACTTTGGTGCCCCATTTACCTTAAATCAGAAGAATATATATATTGGAGCTATATCTTAATCTGACCCGATTTTTTTTTTTTTTTGAAACTTGACACACATCATTCAAGACTCAATTCAGTACCCTATGCTAAATTTCGTGTAAATCGAAAGATATAAAGGAAATCTGTTGCACCATTTACATAAAATCGGTCGAAACTATATATGGGAGCTATATCTAAATCTGAACCGATTTTCACAAAACTTAGCACACATCATTTTCGACCTAAATCTGTACTCTATGCCAAATTTCGTGCAAATCGAAAGATATAAAAAGGACTTTGGTGCCCCATTTACCATAAATCGGACAAAAATATATATGGGAGCTATATTTAAATCTGAACCGATTTTCACGAAACTTACCACACATCACTACAGGCTTAATTCCGTACGCTGTGCCAAATTTCGTGCAAATCGAAAGATATATAGGGACTTTGGTGCACCCTTTAGCTTAAATCGGAGGAAAATATATATGGGAGCTATATCTAAATCTTAACCGATTTTACCCAATTTCAATAGGGTTCGTTCTTGGCCCAAATAAGTGAACTGTGCCAAATTTCATTTAAATCGGATCATAAATGCAACCTGTACTTTGTTTATAATTTAACATCTATAGACGGACGGACCTGCATAAATCGTCTCAGAATGTGATTTTAAGGAACTATGGGTCTATCTGGTTTCCTTTTGCCTGTTACAAACGTATGCACAAAGACATAATACCCTGTACCACAGTGTGGTGAAGGGTATACAAATTGACGCCTATTTTTAAAGCTTGAAAAATGTGTTCTTTAAAAAGTCCACGCCTATTTTTAAGGCTTGAAAAACGTATTCTTTAAAAAGTCCACGCCTATTTTTAAGGCTTGAAAAACGTATTCTTTAAAAAATCCACGCCTATTTTTAAGGCTTGAAAAAATTTTATTTAAAAAATCCAGTCCTATTATTAAGGCTTGAAAAAATCCACACCCTCAAACATCCTCATCAGAAAAATTCTTCGTTAATCAAGCCAAAGACCACTCATATTTCTTTTTTCTAAGGCCATTATTTTTCAAATAACACAGGACAGTTGACATTGGTTACAATTACTCATGCCCCAATGCCGTCCGACATCTTACCTTTAGTGTATCACCAATAAGGTAGTATATCACTGCAATCTAAATACTCCGACATCCCGTCCACTCAGCCATCCATTCATCTTCCCTTTCAAACAATAACTAATTTAGCATTTTTCTAAACGAGAAACTATTTGACAGACATGCAACAGGAAGTTGACGGAAATGGCGGGGGCGTAGGTGTATTTTTTATTTGCATGTGAGTGTGTGTCTGATTGGTGGTATTTGGTCACGAATCGTTGATGGTCCTGCAAAAATATTTTTTTCAGAAATTGAAAGAAAACAAAAGCATAACAAGGGACACACAAAGCAAAAAACGAAGTCACATTCCCTCGTCTGGCTGGGGCATTAGCAAAAATGAATTTATGGAAATTTTCGATTAGAATGGCGGCACTATGTGCACGGGTTGCATGCCACATTTTGTGGGGATGACATCGGTTGGTGGCGACAACAACGCACCCAAATGAAACAGTCATTTACCACAATGCTAACCATCAGCTCTATATGACCGACCATAGTGCTTTAGATGAGGATGAAGAGTTGGAGAGAGGAAGAGATGGGGAGGTAGAGGGACCATGAATGGATTCTTCCAACATTAGTTGAGTGTAATGCTCTGACATTGTGGCTTCTAGTCATGGACATAATTACACGTGCCGTTGCCATTGCCGCTACTGCTGTTGATGATGCATGCACCTCAAGTTCCAAATGCATGCCGTTATTCACATAAGTGCTAATGCCAGGAGCCAGGCATCGCCGTCATCATCATTCCACACAGGTCAGATATAAGATAATGGCATTTGTCCCCCACATACCTGGCCAGAGCAGCAAATTAAATCAGCCAACACACAGCCACACACACACACCTAGCGAGCAAAAGACCACCTTCAATGCTCATTCAGTCAGTCATTCATTCAGTTGTTGGTTCGTTCGCTCATTCCGTTCACCCTGCTAAATGCTGTTGGTCATGCACTTGACAATGCCGAAAGAAGGTGTAAACGAAACGTTTTATGAAACATTAATGCAACGGGTGCTTATCACACCGATTCTGCCACACCGATATCTATCGGAATATATTGCACGTTAAATGCCATTGTTGGGCAGGGTTCCATTTGCAACTTGTTGTTTTTGTTTTTGTTGTTGTTGGTGTGGAGTAGTTGCCATAATGGAGATGGTTTTAAATTTCCACGAAGAAAAAGACAACAACAACAATGGAGGATAAATGAATTCGAAATAATTTAAAATACAATAGGCGTAGATTTTTAACAATTGTTTTCTAGAGACCTAAAATAGGCGTTGATTTTTAAATATTGTTTTTTCAGAGACCTACGATAGGCGTGGATTTTTAAAAATTGTTTTCTAGAGACCTACGATAGGCGTGGATTTTTAAAAATTGTTTTCTAGAGACCTACGATAGGCGTGAATTTTTAAAAATTATTTTTCTAGAGACCTACGATAGGCGTGGATTTTTAAAAATATTTTTTCTAGAGACCTTCAGTAGGCGTGGATTTTTAAAAATATTTTTTCTAGAGACCTTCAGTAGGCGTGGATTTTTAAAAATATTTTTTCTAGAGACCTTCAGTAGGCGTGGATTTTTAAAAATATTTTTTCTCGTCCGTCCGTCCGCCTGTCATTATAATTTGTAAAAACGATACAGGCCACAGTTATCGACCAATCTTCATGAAATTTTGCATGTAGGATGGGTTCTGGCCAATGAAGACCCCTATTGGTTAATAATTAGGGGATGCAATGGTCCATAAACAATATTTTTGTCGGATTTTCTGGTCGCTCCAGAGGCCGCAATTATGGTCCAAACGCCGGTCCAAAGAATAAGCATGACTGTATTGATAAAGATCGGTCAATATTTGGCGGGTCAAAGGGACCCTGACTTTTGTGTGAAAAATGACAAAATTTGTATTCTATGGCGTATATATTTACCCCTGACGGACATAGACCCGAGAAGTTGATATTATATTCAAGAGGAGATATTGCCCTTTAATTTGATACCAATTGTCGTATGTAGTCGGATGTGGGAGTTACACATAAATATTTACAGGTGCTTGCGTATTCATATTTTATTTAGTAACCCATTACCATACTGGAGGGCGGAAATATAGCGCTGATCGCTTTGAACCGTTCCATGAGGTTCCAGGTATGGTCAAGGACAACGCCTATAATTTTCGGTGATGACCACATAAAAAATTGGGATGAAGTGGACCGAAAATTTAATTTTTTCGAATCGATCTATAGGCCACAAGACGAACATCACAACAAAACCTACGGTGAAGAGAATCTGGACAAGTAATTAGAAGGGCCTACTGAATATTGGGAATAATCGGAAAAGATGTCAGTGTAAGGAAGACGTGCTATTGATCTCTAATCGGCAAAGAGGATGCAAATATCACGAAATATTGCCCAGGCTCGAAATAAACATCCGTAGAAATTTAGAGTCCCGTGGTAGTTGTGTAGGGTAACATATGGTCGGCCCCGTCCGACTATACTGCTCCGCTTACTGGTTAAAAATATTTCTCTAGAGACCTGCAATAGGCCTGGATTTTTTAAAATATTTCTGTAGAGACCTGCAATAGGTGTGGAAGTTTAAAAATATTTTTCTAGATACCTACAATAGATGGGGATGTTTTAATTTTTTTTAAGAATTCCTCTAATATGTCTCCCATTGTGCCCTGCATTTGGCTTTCCACTTTATGTCATTTATTACAGCAACACCGGCAACTACAAAAAGTGTCCTCCACATACTTTTTTTTCGGAAGATAATGACACACCATCCAAGTGTTCGCATGAAGGCTTCGTTCAGCTTTCGATCCAAACAACAATAATCATTAAACATATTTTCGGATTTCATGGTATTTCATACCTATGGTCGAAGGACCGAACCAATGACTAACTGACTGCCGGAATGGTAGGACTGCCTGACAGGTTGTCTCTGTGCGTGTGTCTGTACAGACCCCTTCAATAGAATGTTGCAAGTATGTTTTGCATTTCCACGAAATCATTCAGAATGACGCCGAAATTGCGTGCAAAAAATAAGAAATAAAAACACGAACGTTTTTAGATATAAATTAAAATAAAGGCAGTAGCTTTATATATAAAAAAAATAGAAGAGTGGAAAAATGGAAAAATTTAGAGATTGTGACAGATTACCTGTTGTTTGGTAGGCCAACGAAAAGAGAGTGTTTGAGAGTCAACAATAATAATGGAAGGTGGCGTCGGCGCTAATTCCATACTCGTTAGAATCTGTCATTTGACATTTCAATGTTGTAATATTACGGAGTATGAAGATTGTAACGAATATGGAATTCAATGCGTTTTGAAACACAATAAAAGTGTAAACGCCCAAGAGAATGAAATCAATAGATTTTCTAAATTAAACATTGGCGACCCCCTTGCAACATTATTAATGTTGTAACACTCCAAATTATACAATATATATAACTTAATTTATAAGTACAAATAAGATAGAGTAGGACAGTGCAGTTTTGTGAGCAATTCATAATAATTTCATTTATTTTTTTCCAATTAAATACGAGCATTTAATATCTAAGAACTAGGTGTGGCATACTCCAGAGAGTACCCAACCAAACATAGTATAGTGGGCTACAGGAAGCCCCGGCATCGCTTGCACCCGATTGGTGACGATTTTGGCATACATTTCAGGACCAAATACTAATGCCACGCGGCCTGGCCTAAAAAAGCATGGGTCTGCCAGCGGTAGCCCAAGGAATGACTCTTTTGTGCGTTCGGGGATGGCTTCCAACGGAGTAACGACATGTCGCAAATCTGTTACCCGAGCCATGACTGAGAGGGTTTGAGATGGGTCGTAGGTAGATGCCACCGAAATGCGACAGAACCGGATCCCATCTAAATTGGATGTGGGAAGCCTCAGGTCAGACACCATTGAGGCACATATTAGGCTTTGCCTACCACAAGGATCCAATACTGCACGAATTGGAATCGAGGGTCCGACATGCTGAAGTCTTACGATAAGACTGGGGGATATTGTCGATACCTGTTGCAAGGGTAATGACCCGAGAGAATTTCCAACAAAATTGGCAACATGGCGATTATCAACGGACGATGTTGAATCGGATCTCAATCTCGGACCTGACATAGGACTAGGATACGGACGAGACCTTATGTTTTGACGAGAACGGACGGACATTTTAGTAACGTTCCCTTGATCCACAGACTCCAAATGCAAAAGGGTATTGTGCCTTCCTCCGCATTTGACACACGTTTTTTGACTGTGGCATTCTTTGGCTTGATGCCATTTGGCTAGGCAGCGTGTACAGTCCCGGTTGACAGTTATGATGTGTATGCGCGCTTCGACAGACATCGCAAGAAAATCGCGGCACGTACCAATCGAGTGCCGGCGATTGCAAACGCGACAATTTCTATTTAAATTCGAGGAGCCCGCAGATACGGACTCCGATGGTGGAACCACGACCGAGTCACCCACAGCTATGGGATCAGATCTGGGTTTTGAGTTTTCCACGATTGGTGCCGAAGAACCCGCAGTTACGGATTCCGGTGGTTGCACACGATTCGAACCCGCAGTTACGGATTCGGATAATGTATCGATGGTGATTGGGGGTATGCTGGAACCCGCAGTTACGGATTCCGTCTCAAAGTCAGTTATTTTAACCGCAGCTATTGGACGAACCAACTCATCCAAAACTTCCGAAGTTGTGCGGTTTTTCGACCTAGTGGTACGATCTCCACTTTGCAATATATCGTCGATTTCAGCGATGAGATCAATGGTGTACATATTGGAAGCGTCCATGTTACTAAGAGGGAAGAAAAATATTTTAATGATTTTCATCATTCGACGATTGGTCGGTCAGAATGACCAACTTGGATATAGGCCGCTTTACAACGCCGTTTGCCGTACGAATATCTACCACTCGAACGTGCCCATCTACACCCGGGTAAACATTTTCTACACGACCTAACTTCCACGAGGTCGGAGGGAGATTCTCGTGCCGAACCACGACTAAATCGCCATTTACAATATCTCTTTGCGGAAATTTCCACTTATACCGCATATGCAAATTTTTAAGGTATTCATCTTTCCATCTGATGCAAAATTGATGAGCAAGTGCCTGGACTTTTCTAAACCGATTCACCAGCGACATCGGTTGCTCAGTTATAACAGGCTCAGGCGGAGCTAATAAAGGGGCTCCTATCAAAAAATGGCCGGGTGTTAAAGCTACAACTTCTCCTGGACTATCCGACATTGGGCAAAGAGGACGTGAGTTAAGACAAGCTTCTATTCGGGATAAGACCGTGGCTAACTCTTCAAATGTGAAACGAAGATTTCGACTATATTTTCGAAGATGATGTTTGAAACTTTTAACTCCCGCTTCCCAGAGTCCACCCATATGTGGTGCACCCGCTGGAATAAATTTCCATTCTAGACCCTGCTGAATAAGGGTATCTGAAATCGATTCGGAACTTTCGCGAATGAATTGAATGAAGTTCCGCCTAATTTCACGTGAAGCGCCAACAAAATTTGTACCATTATCAGAAAATATCGTACGTGGACAACCTCGACGAGCAATAAATCGATGTAATGCGGCCATGAAGTTAGCAGTTGACAAATCAGATACGGCTTCCAAGTGAATAGCCTTAGTCGAAAAACAAATGAACACACAAACATATCCTTTGGTAATTTTACAAGCTCGACCACTGTACGATTTCACATCAAAAGGACCGGCAAAGTCAATACCGGTATTAGTGAACGCCCTATCAATCATTGTTCTTTCCGGTGGTAGCGCTGCCATAATTTGGCTACAATGTTTCTTTTTATCTAATAAACAGACTTTACAATTCCGAATGACTGATCGGATCAAATTTTTTACTCTTGGAATCCAATATTCCATTCGTAAAGTGCGTAGCATTAACTGTATTCCACCGTGAACACACTTTATATGAACGTATTCCACCAAAAGTCTAGCGAACCTACTTTTATAAGGGAGAATAATTGGACACCGTTCCGATGGAGAAAGAGTTGGCGAACGTGCCAAACGACCATTCATTCGCATGACACCATTGTCATCTAAAATTGGATTTAAAGGAACAAGACTGCTCGAGGTTGATAATAATTTCTTATCCAACAAATCTTTATATTCCTTTACAAAATGTACCTTTTGAGTGAGGGTTATTAGGAGAAGTCGAACCTCCTCAAATTCCGACGTCGTAATTCTTTTATCGGGATAACAATATTTACCTCGGTATCGACTACAAGTTTGACGAAGGAACCTAAACATATATGCAACTGCACGAATGCCCTTTACAAAGGATGAATATTTATCCAAAATATCTACAAAAGTTGACGAAACAAAGGAAAAATGAGTTTGCACCGAGCGCATTTCAATATCTGTTTCAAGTGGAGTTAAATCTCGAATAGACCAACTCGATTTATCTTGACTGAGCCACTCCGGCCCATGCCACCAAAGGGAACTATTAGCTAAATCAACTGGCGATATACCTCGACTTCCTAAATCTGCAGGATTATCTTCCGACCGAACGTGGTACCAGTTGTGATTACCAACATTTTCTTGGATTCTACAAACTCTATTGGCGACGAATGTTGTCCAAGTAGAAGGTGTTTTCCGAAGCCACGACAAAACTATCGTAGAATCTGTCCAACAATAGACCTGACGAAATTCTACGTCTATCTCTTTTGTAATAACCTTCAAAAGTTCCGAGGCTAAAACTGCTCCACAAAGTTCCAAACGAGGAAGGGAAATTGATTTAATTGGAGCTACTTTGGTCTTGCTAGATAGCAAATGCACGAACACATTCTGACCAGGGACTTCAATTCGAATATATACTACCCCGGCGTATGCCTTAACTGAGGCATCAGAGAACACATGCAATTCCGCCGAACATTGAGGGGTGTACCGAACCCACCGAGGAATTTGAATTGCATTTACTTGGGGGTATGTCTCTACGAATTTAAGCCATTCCGAATAAGTGGCTTGTACAAGCGGATCGTCCCAACCGATTTGATCTAGCCAGATCTTTTGCATTATAATTTTTGCAGTGACAATAACTGGTCCTAACCAACCAACAGGATCAAACAACTTAGCTATTGCCGACAAAACCTCCCGTTTCGAATATGACGTTTTCTTCTCTATAGGTTTGACATCAAAATAAAAGGAATCTAACCTAGCATTCCACCTTATACCAAGAGGTTTAGAACTGCTAGCTTCCACAAATGACAACAATTGCGCATCCACTAAATGTTCTGGCGGGAAACGATTCAAAATTGCCTTATCATTGGATGTCCATTTTCTTAATTCAAACTTTGCCGAAGAAAGTGCCGAAATTAGTTGGTCCCTAGCGGCCAACGCCGTCTCAAGATCATGAGCTCCTGCCAAAACATCATCCACATACATTGATTTTCGCAAGATATGCGCCGCTAGAGGATATTTATTTTCTATTTCGTCCGCCAGTTGCAAAAGTGTCCGAATGGCCAGATACGGCGCACAATTCAAACCAAAGGTCACCGTTTGTAGTTCATAATCTTGAATTGGTTTGGTTGGCGAGTCCCGATAGAGAATTCGTTGAAGGGGGGTTTGGTGGGGGTCAACCCGGATCTGCCGATACATCTGGGTAATGTCCGAATTGAATACAAATTTAAATACTCGCCAACGAAGTATTAGAAGAACGAGATCAAGTTGCAAAGTCGGTCCAACATGCAAAATGTCATTCAAACTATTCCCATTAGATGTTTTATTGGACGCATTGAAGACGACCCGTAATTTGGTCGTCTGTTTTTCTGGGTTGATAACCGGATGATGGGGCAAATAGCACGAAAGTGTATTGGAGGTGGCAGGAGATACTGGTTTCATATGATCCAGGTCTAAATACTCCGTCAAAACTTGATCGTATGTGATTTTAATGTCCGGTTTTCTCAATAAGGAGGACTCATTTCGAAGGAATTGTTTAAGGACATTACCACGAGATTCCCCTAAGTAACCATCTAGGCTTACATCATTTCGTAAGGGCAGGGTCACAATATATCTACCGTCAGAGGTTCTACGAGTGGTCTGAATATAGTTTTCTTCACAAAGCCGATCGGATGGAGACATAAGTTTCCGCTTTGGAGTTTCTTCTAATTCCCAGAACCGTAGTAGGGTCTTATTTAACGAATCCTCTTCTTCGATATTGATAGTAGTGGCAAAGGTTCTAATTTGTGACGAAGGAATAGGTCCTGTAACGAGCCAACCGAAAACTGTATTTTGTGCCAGCAAAGTTCCCGAAATTATGGAACGACATCCCTCTAACAATATTTTAGGGTATAAATCGGCACCTAGCAGAAGATCAACTGGTCTAGAATCGAATAAGTTAACATCAGCCAGACGAAGATTAGGCATTTGAGACTTAAAATCTGAGGAGACAGAGAATGATGGTAAACTTCCCGATATCATTGGCAACACTAATGCATTGGTGGATAGTAAGACCGAGGGATCACAGGGACTTCCGATCTTTATCGAACAAATTTTGCGTGAATTTGCCGAAATTGCACAATTTACGCCCGAAATGCTAACATTAGTTGACGAGACAGGGAGTTTCAAACGATTTTGAAGCCGCTCAGACAAAAACGACGACTCTGAAGCGGGGTCTATTAGGGCCCTAGCTGGGTACGAGATTCCGCAATGAATTAGATTTACCATCGCTGTTCCTAAAAGGACCGATTTATTTTGTGCTACATGGAAAACTTGTCGAGGAGTACAAGAAGACGACGTAGATGGAAGAGTTGGATTGACCGAATTACTAGAGGGTCTATTTCCCCCGATATTTATATTTCTATTAGTTGGACTTGGGACGGAAGGCGATTTGTTAGGTGAGGAATCGTTGCGATGTAACAAAGTGTGATGTGTTCTGCTACAGTGAGAACACCGATGTTTACTGAGACATTTTTTAACTTCGTGCCCCTTTCGCAAACAATTGACACAAAGGCGACGACGTTTAACGATCGAGAATCTAGTAGAAATCGACATATTTCTAAACCGAGGGCATTCAAAAAGTTGATGGACGTGTTGCGGACAGAGAATACAATCCTTTTTTTGGGGCGACTTTAAATTATTTGACGTATCCGATTTAGTCAAATGTGTTTGGACCCTTTTTACGCTAGATTTGGGTGCCTGTTCACTTCCTCTCATATCATGGAGGCACATTAGAGTTCTAATTCTCTCAGTTAGGAAGCTATCTAAATCTTTCCAAAGTGAAATAGCTGCTTTGTCCCTAACGCTTTGCTCCCACAAGGTTTGAGTAATTTTGGGTAGCCGTTGAAGACATAAGAACACTAAAAATGGGTCCCAATTTTCTGTTGGGATGTCATAGATAGACATCGCTGACAAACAACCATTAATTCCTCTTTGGATAATTTTAAGACCCGAAGTGGATTCAATTTGAAGTACCGGCAGAGCAAACAGGGTTTTCAATTGATTGTGGACAAGTAAACGCGGATTATCATACGTGTCTTTCAACGCATTCCACGCTGGACCGAAACTACGGTGCGTTAAAGGAAATTTCGACACAATTTCCCGAGCTTCTCCACTGGTTTTGCGCACTAAATGGCAAAGACGCTCAATATCGCTCAAACGCGTATTATTTATATAAACCGTGCTGAAAAGGTCTCTAAATGTAGGCCATGACTGAAAATCTCCTTCGAAAATATCGGTATCACATGGAGGTAATGTTAGACTATGTACACTGTCTAAATTTGGGGGAATTGTGAAGGTCTGAGGAGTACTAGGATCTTCAATACGCAATATTGGAGAGCTAGTAGCTGAATTAACCACCTCCGGATGAGTGTGGGGAGAAGACCTCGATTTTCCTACCGCTACATCTGATGGCTGCGCTTCCCTAGGAATATCACAGTGATGCTGCGTTAGAGAAGCTACTGAACTACTACGAGAGGAGTTCAACAATTGTTGTTCGCCCTTCAATTCTGACAGCTTACAATTCAAGTTCGATAAACAATCCATATATTTTTGGTACACTACCTCAAATTTCCGATCCGCCGACTCGAGAGTTTCCTTAGTCGTCTCTTCAGACGTTTCCAAATAGAGAATACACGTTCTATACTTATCCTCTGTTTCTTTCCAAACTTTTCCTAGTTCGGCGCTACGGACTTCCAGAGCAAAAATATTTATATCTTCGGGTTTCATTGCCCGGATATATTCAACAAATTTGACAAAAGAGTCAGAAACTCTGATAAAACTATCCAAAGGAGTAAACATCTTGGAGTCTTAAATGCAAAAACCGCTCAACAATCAAAAAGGATTACGAAAAATTTCCAAATGTAATGATTTTCTCAATCGAGAACGAAAATAACAAAAATTTAATGATTTTCTCAACAAAGGACTCGAATAATTGAGAAAATGCCAATCTGATTTCGATTATTAACCAATCGATCCAAATTATTCCAAAGAAACACCAACTTCTTTAAGGAAAATACCAAAATCGAAATAAAAATTAAAAAATTGAACAATTTTTCCAATATTTGAATAAAATTCCAAAAAAAATGTCCAACAAGTTTTAAAAAAACCGACGATCTTACCACAATTTCCAATGAGAATTAGCTCAAATTAGCTAAAACAATCTAAATATCCGAAATAATATTTGAAAACCGATAAAAATTGTTCGAAAAACCAACCAAAATTGTTTTTATGACAAATAAAATCCAAGAAATGACGAAAATGTTCCAAAATTTTCCAAAGATTCTATCAAAAACTCACAAAAGTTGGATTAAAATCCAAAAAATAGCAAATAATTGTCGATAAATGCCGAAAATCGAACGATAATATCAAAATTGTAGCCAAGAAACTACACGAAAAAGCTTAACTTTCAATAAAAATTAACTAAAATTCGACAAATTTTCGAAAAAGGTTTAAAAAAATTTATAAATTTTCCACTCAATTTGAAAATCAAATCAATATAAATGTTTTATAGATATAAATATATGCAAAAATATCAAATTTATATTATTTTCAACCAAATTCAATATAAATAATACTAAAAATTATTATTTATATAAATTTCAACCAATGCGGACTGTAGGGTGTATTGCGTTATTATTATACACAACTATATTTCAAATAGTCATACACACACTACTAATTCAATAAACAAAAAATTTCAACTTTGTACCAAACGTGTTAACTAACCACACTCGACCGACCCGATGTGTGTAGCGTACACGTAACAAAGAAGAAACAAAAGAAAACAACTCAACAAGGCGAGCGACGGCTGCCTAACAAATGGTATGTATGTGTATAGCGTGTGTGTATGGTTAAACGATAGGCTAGTGGCTGACCGTCAGCGTACGTATGTCAACCAACGTAACAATGTAAATATAATTGTGTATTGTCGATCAGTGAAAAAAGAAATAAACGAAAATATTTTTGCGTTTGGTTATTATTTTTTTCTTGCTATTCTAATAGAATGCAACCAAATATTAGAGTGAGTGGGGGTGTTTCAAATTATTGTTTTCAATTAATAAAACAAATTGTTTTTTAAAAACTTTTAATAGAAAATTTATTAAATATTAATCACTCACTTTTTAGAATAAAACCACAAATTAAATACGAAAATTTTTAACAATTTTTTTTTTCTTTTTTCACTGATCGCGATTAGTCCGTCCGCGACTAATATACGACAGACGGAGAGACAAACGAAACGACAAAACGTTGTAAAGCGGCCGTTGTATTTTTTGTTGCAAATAGGCCGTCGAATTTGTTTATGTTTTGGTTGTTATTATTATGTTTGTTTATTATTTTTTTTTTTCGCGAGCTCACAAAAGAAAATAAAAACACTGCACTGACCTACCTGTTTTTGTTGATAATGATGATAATTATGATGAGTTTAGGGATGATGATGTATAGGGATGGTGATGATGTTGTGTTGTTGTTTTTTGCTGCTGAAAATGCAAACAATAAACCAATTAGAAAATCGTTTCCAAAAGCTCGTCTCCGGTTCGAATGGACCAAAATGTTGACGCCGAAATTGCGTGCAAAAAAATAAGAAATAAAAACACGAACGTTTTTAGATTTAAATTAAAATAAAGGCAGTTGCTTTATTGATAAAAAAATAGAAGAGTGGAAAAATTTAGAGATTGTGACAGATTACCTGTTGTTTGGTAGGCCAACGAAAAGAGAGTGTTTGAGAGTCAACAATAATAATGGAAGGTGGCGTCGGCGCTAATTCCATACTCGTTAGAATCTGTCATTTGACATTTCAATGTTGTAATATTACGGAGTATGAAGATTGTAACGAATATGGAATTCAATGCGTTTTGAAACACAATAAAAGTGTAAACGCCCAAGAGAATGAAATCAATAGATTTTCTAAATTAACAGTTTGAAAGACCATTTTCGGCAATGTTGTCTTCGACTTGATCTTTACCTCGTATTCGTGGCCTTCCCCTTCTGCTTGAATCATCAGCTGGTTCGCTTTTATATACCTTCTGGGGTGGGGCATCTTCATCCATTCCCACAACATGACCTAGCCAACGTAGTCGCTGTAGCTCAATACGTCTAACAGTGTCGATGTCCGAGAATAGCTGGCACAAGGCATGGTTCGTTCGACGGCGATATTCACCGTCAACGCAGATCGGCCCATAGATCTTTCGGAGAAATTTTCTCTCAAACACTCCAAGAACTGCCTCATCTGCTTGCGTAAGTACCCATCCTTCAGATCCATATAACAGCACGGGTAGTATCAGCGTCTTGTAGAGTGTGAGTTTGGTCTGGTGGGAGGTGGCCTTGTTTATAAACTGCTTACTTAGACCATAGTATTACCGATTGGCCATCACAATCCTTCTCCGAATTTCAAAACTGATGTCATTCGTTTTATTTATGGCCGTACCAAGGTATATAAAATCTTTAACTACCTCGAAGCTGTACTACTCAAGTGCCACAGTTGGTCCTAGCCTACTGAACGTATTGCGCGTTGATACCATCATCTTGGTCTTCTCGCCGTTTACTGCCATACTCACTTTGGCAGACTCCTTCTCAATTTGTTCAAATGTGGCTGTTACCGCTCTCAATGGTCGACCCATTATGTCGATGTCATCGGCGTAGGCCAGTAACATGTGTTGTTTGGTGTACAGAGTGCCATTTCTTTTCACTTTAGCCTCTCGTGTGACCTTTTCCAGCAGGATGTTAAAAAGGTCACACAACAAACTATCACCTTGTCTGAATCCTCCTTCAGTATTAAAGGGCTCCGAGAGGTCCTTTTCGACTTTAACTGCTGATATTGTGCCTGTTAAAGTTATCCTGCATAGCCGAAATAATTTTGCAGGAATGCCAAATGTAGACATGGCTTTATACACCTCTGAACGGAGGGCTGTCGAATGCGGCTTTATAGTCGACGAATACGTGGAATGTGTCAATGTGTTTTTTTTTTGCGTTTTTCCAAGATTTGGCGCAGAGTGAAAATCTGGTCAATGGTGGATTTGCCAGGTCTGAAGCCGCATTGGTATGGACCAATAATGTCATTGACCATTGGCTTCAGTCGTTCACACAGTACGCTGGATAGCACTTTATATGCGATGGGAAGTTGGCACATATCGTCTTGACTCCTTTTTTGTGCACGGGACACAGGATGTTGAGGTTACAATCATTGGGCATGTATTCTTTTAGCCAAATTGTACTAATCAGCTGGTGCATGCTCCTGACCAGCATCTGATCACCGGTCTAGAATAGTTCGGCTGATAATCCATCGGCATCTGCTGCTTTATTGTTCTTCAGTCGATTAATTGCTATTCTGACCTCATCTTGGCTAGGTGGTATACACTCTATTATTGGTTCTAGGGTATCCATTTCACTGCTACTATTTGATACCAGAAGTTTTTAAAAATGTCTGTCTGTATCTGTCACCAAGGTTCCTTTTTTATCTCTACAGGAGGGTGTGCCTGCACCAAAACCTTCGGTTTGGTGTTTTAACCTTTGGTAGAACTTTCGGACTTCATTCTGACTCCTGTACATCTCGATTTGCTCACGCTCACGTTTTTCTTGTTCTTTCTTCCTTTTTTTTTAATACGTTTCTCCTCTCTCCTTTTCTCCCGATAGTTCTCCATCGCATTACGTGTTGCTACTGTCCACAGTGTTGCCCTATACGCTGCGTTTTTCATATCAGTAGCATTACGACACTCCTGATCGTACCATAGGTTCCTTGGTGGTGGTTTTTGGTACCCAAGTGATGTTTTTGCTGCAGTTTGTAGGGATTGAACAATTCTCTGCCATTGTGCTTCTATATTATTATCCGGACATGGGGTGCTTTCGTCAAGCAGTTGGGTAAGTTGAGCGGAGTAGGCCTCGGCTACCTGTTGTGTTTGCAGCTTTTCGACGTCACATTTCCGTGTTACATTAGATCGCACCTTTGCTGCTACATTAAAATGGGTGCGTACCTTGGCTGCCACAAGGTAATGGTCCGAATCGATATTCGCTCCCCGAGACGTCTAATACACTGGATGAATGCCTTCCGCCTATCACAACATGATCAATTTGATTTCTCGTTGCTTGATCAGGAGAAATTCAGGTGGCCTTGTGTATATCGAGATGCTTGAATCTGGTGCTTCTAACTACCATGTTTTTGCTGCCGCGAAGTCAATCAACCTCATGCCGTTGTCGGATGTTTGTTTATGAAGGCTAAATTTTCCGGCGGCGAAAGGTATTTTCCCTTCCGTGTTTTGCATTAAAATCTCCTAGCAGAATTTCAATGTCATGGCCAGGGCAGCGTTTATATGCTGTTTCTAGGCTCTCGTAAAATATGTCTTTGGTCTGCTCATCTTTATCTGACTGATGTAGAAAAACTTCGCTTTTATGCGAATTATAGCAATTCGGTCAACTACTGGAGTGAATCTGGAGACGAGGTCTTTTATTCTCCTGTTAACCATAAATCCGCAGAAAAATTCATGTCTCGTTTCATGGCAGCTATAATACAGTGCGTAATCGTATCGTTTACTTGCGCCTGCCCCTTTCCATCGCATTTCCTGTAAGGCAGTAATATCGGCTTTGTACTTCTTGAGTACATCCGCCAAAGCGAGAACTGCGCCTGTCCTGTACAAAGTGCGCACATTCCAAGTGCAGATTCGCAGATCGTGGTCCTTTATGTGTTTGCGGGGGTCTTCAACATTAGGTGGGTTTGGTTTTTTTTTTTTGCTTTTTCATAGTAGGTTCGGATTTCCGAGTGTGGGCAACTAACACGACGCCTCAACCCATTTTTTATAGTTCGCGGCATTCCAAGTGCAGATTCGCAGATCGTGGTTGTTTATATGTTTGCGGGGGTCTTAAACATTAGGTGGGTTTGGTTTTCTTTTTTTTTTGCTTTTTCATAGTAGGTTCGGATTTCCGAGTGTGGGCAACTAACCCGACGCCTCAACCCATTTTTTATAGTTCGCCGCACATATTAGCTCACTATTTCAACGGGTGATGAAAAGCCTGGACTTTGCCATGTTAAAGCCAATCAGAGTCGTTGCTTGGTATCTATCATCCCCTACAACACCCACGGCTTTTATGGTAGCTCGGAAAAATATTATTTTTAAAATCCACCCCTTTTGTAGTTGCCTGAAAAAATAATTTAAAAAATCAGCGCCTAATATGGGAGGTAACAAATATTTTTTTAAACTCCAAAATTCTTTAAAATGTCTGTACCCAACCTACTACTTTGCCCTTATGAGTGAAAACTGGCAAACCTCTCTCACACCTCCATCACATTACTTGGTAATAAACCATGTCAGCACGTGTCTTATTCTTAATTTTGACAAAAGAGAAATTCTCAATGTTTGGTAATAAATATTAAATTTATATATGATATATAGTTCACAACGTGTGTGTGTGGCTGTGTGTTTATTTTTGTTGTTGAATTTACAACAACAAACTCTGGTGTTTCATTACACAACAGCAAAAAGAAATGGAATAACTTTATTTTCTTAAATCTACATAAAAATTACACGTTTCCGTTGTAAGTTATTTGTATTGCTCGATTGTTGCGGCTCAGCCGGCAAATAACCAAATTCAACAACATCCAACATCCAGTAAACCAAACAGCCATCCAGCCAGCCAGTCACTCATTCATCCGCTATAATCCCCTCCATTACAACAACCACAATATATGTACATGACATTTCGTTGTCGAACGAACGAACGAACGATGAAATTGGCGGAAAATGTTTATAGCCCGGCTGGAATAACAGAATGACTAGCTGGCTGGCTGGCTGACTGCCTATCCTACCCTGACAGTTCGGCATTAAGGGGTGATTTTTTTTCGTGCAACATGAAAACGCACAGCAATGTCAAAAGTAATATCCCACCAAAAATGGAACGAACGTCTACGAGGATAATAACATAAAAAAATATATATAGACATTTGCCGGGAATATAAAGCAACAGCTAACAGGAAATTTTGCTACGAAGTTTGCAGTGGGTCCTGTCAAAGAGAGAACGATGCCGGCAACAGCGACGTCGACTTCATTACAACATATTTTTCATTCAGGAAAATTTTGTGTATGTCGCCGCAAACTGTTATATTGGGTACAACATGCTGTATGAAAGTTTTATGCAATGTTGCCAGATTGTTGTTTACCACATTAGCTATCAGCTGTAAGAATGTCTTTTGGTGTAGAGAGAGGGGTGCATTGTTATCCTTGTTTTGGTTACAATCAAAAGGAGACACAGCCCTAAAAATCAATACAACATGTGTTTTTTGTACCCCCACCCCACCCACATACAGGCAACAAACTTTGTAAGGATTTTTGTTTTGAAATTGTTATAGGACTTCATTGACGGCATACAGGGAGATAAACTTTACAGTGAAGTTTACTGCACAGTGGTCATTTAATGTTATTTTTGTTTTTAATATTTTACACTAAATGTGGAGTTTCATAAATATTTTTCGATGCTTGGATTTTAAAAAAAAAAATATTTTTTTAGGTGTTGATTTTTTACAGATATTTTTTCAAGAAATTACGTAAATTTTGGAAAAAAATCAAGTCCAAAAAAGGTCTGCATTTTTTAAATATATTTTTCAAGTTCAAGCAGTAGGAGTGATTTTTTTTTTAATTTTTCATTGGCCTACATTTAAAACACTTTGAGGTCTAAAATGGCTTATAGAAGACGCGATAATCTTCTATAGCTTATAGAAGACCTGTTGGTCTTCTATGGTTTATAGAAGACCTGATTATCTTCGATGGCTTATAGAAGACCTAGTGGTTTGCTATGACTTATAGAAGACTTCGTGGTCTTCTATGGCTTTTAAAAGACCTAGAGGCTCTATAGCCTACAGAACACTCATAGGTCTTCTATGGTCTACAGATGGCTAGAAGTCTTCTAGGGTCTATAGAAGACATGTAACTCTTCTCAGATTTATAGAAAACTTGGTGGTTTTATATGGTTTATAGAAGACCTGGAGATTTTCTATGCCATACAGAAGACCAGTTGGTATTCTATGGTCTAATAATGTTCTCCAATGGCTTATAGAGGACCAGGGGGTATTCTATGATCAACAGAAATGGATTCTGGATTTTTTAAATATTTTTTGAAGGCTTGCATTTTTATACCCTACACAATTTTTTAGTTTTGTGCAGCCCCAAGAGTTTGTAACGCGGCGAAATATTGGTCCTAGACCCACCTTTAAGTATATCAATCGTCATATCTCGACTATCTGAGTCGATCTAGACATGTGTGTCCGTCCGTCTGTCCATTATAATTTGCAAACACGATACTGACCACAGTTATGGACTAATCTTCACGAAATTTTGCATGTAGAATGGGTTATGGCCACAGAAGACCCCTATTGTTTTTGGTAAAGATGGGTTAATATTTAGGGGATGAAATGGACCAAATACTTAATTATTGTCGGGTTTTCTGGTCGCTCCAGAGGCCGCAATTATGACCCGAATTATTCCTATGTCTGTTTCGATAAAAATTTATCAATATTTAACGGGTCAAATGGACGCTGACTTTTGTGTGAAAAATTACAAAACTTCTATTCTATGGCGTATATATTTACTCCTGAAAGAGATAGACCCGAGATGTTGATAGTATATCCAAGAGGAGTGGTTGACCTTTATATCGATAGTTTAATTGTCGTATGTACTTGGATGTGGGAGTTACACTTAAATATTAACAGGTGCTTAGATTAGATATTATTTAGAAACCCATTACCACACTGGAAGGCGGAAATACAGCGCTGATCGCTCTGAAATGTTCCATAAGGATCCATTTATGTTCAAGAACAACAACTAGAACTTTCGGTGATGATCAGATAACAGTTTTGGGATGAAGTGGACCAAAAACTTTATTTTTTATTTATTTTTTCGAGTCGACCCATAGGCCAAAATTATAAGCCGAACATCAAAACACAATCCACGGTGAATGGAATCTGGACAATTACAACTCCTTCTAATGATTAGAAGGACTGTAGTGAATATTAGTAATATTCGGAAAATATGTCAGTATAAGGAAGAGGTGCTGTTACCTCTATCGGGCAAGAGTGTGCAATTATAACGAAATATTACACAGGCTCCGTATAAAAAAAGTTAGATTTCCGTGGTAGTTGTGTAGGGTATCGTACGGTCGGCCCAACCGACTATACTACTCTGCTCACTGGTTTAAAAATATTTTTTTAAGGTTTGGGTTTTTCTAAAAATATTTTTTCAAGCTCACAAAATGCGTGTAATTTAAAAAATATTTTTTCATGGGCCTACGTTAGGCGTAGATTTTTTTAAATATGTTTTATTGACCTATGTTGTGGTTGGATTTCTAAAAATATTAAAAAAGAAATGGTTTTCTTAATTTCGGTTATATGCAATTCAAAATTGTTAAAAAAAAATAAACCATTAAAATTATTTTTTCTCGTTCAAAAGAACTACAGAAAGTCATTCCTTGAACATTACTCAAACCTAAAAAAGCCACTCTGTGGTAATGACGTGGAATATCCTATTTCATTTAATTGTGGTAATGGTGTTGCAGTCAACAACTTTTACTTTTTAACTATTCTGAAAATACACACACAAATATTCAATTCCATGTTGCACATAACTTGAATGGTATTGAATACACATGCACATAGCATGTCCTACAACTTGTTCCTTTTCAAATACACAAACAAGACCCGAACATAGTAGAAAAGACCGGCAACAACAACAACACAAAGACGAAACACCAACTGCATAAACTAGAAGAAAAACACTAAAAGGAGATGTGGAGGAGAGAAGCGAAATAATATCATCGATGTTCCTGTTCTTGTTGTTTTTATGCATCCATCTAGCCATCCTGCAACCCACCCATCATGCATTCAACAATGTTGTTGTTGTGTGTGTTGTTGTTTGTATTTCATTTACTGTTTTTCAATATTTTTCTTTTGTCCAATTGCCTTTGGCCGTATTTTAAGTTTTTTGCCTCGCCATCATTCAACAAAACATTAATGAAGTATAAATTGCTTGCTTGTAGTTATCGGTCTGGTCTGGCCGGGTCTGTCAGACAATCTGTCTTTTCACCCTGGCTTGGTGGGGGTAGGGCCATATTGCCAAAGTAGTATTGTCTATAAAATGGGGAAACAGAAGAACGAACATGACTAAACTATGTCCTAACACACATACAAAAAAGGAGAAATGCATCGACGATAACAACAACATTGACTGACAAAGCTCCATAATGAACTTCAAGGATTATCGCTTAGCAAGTCGTCTGCAAGTTCAAATATCCTTAAAATGTCTTTATGTTACGATAACAACAACATCAATAACTACCGCTGCTACTCCTCTATAGACACCCTCTACTAATTTTTGCCTCTTTTCATTTCTCTTCTTTATGTTCGGAACGTTTGTCAGCAACTTCTAGTTTTTCAAACATCATGATTAAAATAAAGTTAGACACACACACAAACAAAGATATACAACATGATAAAGCTTAATTCCTAAGATATTTTTCCATTTGGAAGGACATTCTTGTTCTAAATTGGGGGATGGGAGAAGCCTCTTAATTACACGCACAATTAGATGACAAGGCAATGTTTAATGCAGCTTCAATTGAAAAGTGCTTATCCTATGGGGAATGGAAAATATGCTTATTGTAGGCCCACGCTTATTGTCGGTCTCTAAAAATATACTTTCAAAAATCCACGCCTATTGTTGGTTTCTAGAAAAATACTTTCAAAAATCCACGCCTATTGTTGGTTTCTAGAAAAATTCTTTGAAAAATCCACGCCTACTGTAAGTCTCAAGAAAAATATTTTTAACCAGTGAGCGGAGCAGTATAGACGGACGTGGCCGACCATATGATATCCTACACAACTTCCAAGAAAATTTAACTTTCTGCGGTGTAGTTCTGAGCTTGGGCAATATTTCGTGGGTTGTGTTGTGATGTTGGACTTTCAATTGTAGCCTATAGATCGACTCAAAAAAAAAAAAAAAAAAAAAAAAAACAAAAAAGTTTTTGGTCCAATTCATCCCAAAAATATTATCTGATCATCATCGAAAATTATAGGCGTTGTCCTTGACCACAATTGGAACCTCATGGGAAATTTCAAACCCATCAGCGCTATATTCCGCCCTACAATGTGTTAATGGCTTACTAAATAATATCTGAATACGTAAGCACCCGTAAATATTTAAGTCTAATTCCCACATCCGAGTACATGCGACAATATAATTTATATCAAGTTAAAGGACAACACTCCTCTTGGATATACAATCGACTTCTCGGGTCTATGTCCTTCAGGGTTAAATATATACGCTATAGAATTCAAATTTTGTAATTTGTCGCACAAAATTATTTTATTTGACCCGCTAAATATTGACCGATCTTTATCGAAACAGGTTATTCTTTGGCCCGATCCCCATGTAAAATTTCGCAATGTTTGGGCCATAATTGCGGTCCTTGGAGCGGCTAGAAAATCAAACAAAAATAAAGTTTTTGGTCCATATCATCCCCCAAACATTAACCGATCTTTAGCAAAAACAACAGGGGTCGTCATTGGCCAGGACCCATCCTACATGCAAAATTTTGTGAAGATTGGTCCATAACTGTGGCCTGTATCGTGTTTACAAATTATAATGGATAGACGGACGGACGGACACACATGTCTAGATCGAGTCAGCTAGTCTAGATATGACAATTGGTATACTTAAAGGTGGGTCTAGGACCAATATTTCGCGGCGTTACAAACCCTTGGGTCTGCACAAAGCTATAATACCCTGGCAACATAGTTGTGTAGGGTATAAAAATCCACGTCTCTTGTAGTACCCTTTGAAAAATATATTTGAAAATCCACGCCCATTTTAGTGCCCTAAAATATTTCGCTTAAATTTGCTTCTATCGGATTTTCAATTCAAATTACAATTAATTTCTTTATTCCATTGCATCCTCGTTTTTTTTTTATATCAAGCTTCTTTCTTTGTAAATCTATTTTATTTTGTTTTACTTTCATTTTCGTTTCCATCCAACTCCCATCCCAGTGAAGGATAATTGGCACAAATTTCACATTTGATGAATTATCGCTTTTTGTGTGCTTCACTGTCGAATTACTCCATTGTAAATGAACTGGTTGCTCGCTCGCTCGTTCGTTGGTTCGTATTATATTTAAGCATGTTTTACATTTCCTGTCAGCTTTTAATGCCATCGCACAGAGGATACATGAAAGCACACACATGAACACACACACAGACGAAAGTCCTCTACAAATACAAATGTATTACACATGCAATTCAATTGTCATTCTATACTTTACTAACAGTCTATTTGTTTTCTTTTTATCTCTTTTCTCTTTCTCTATATTTTTTTAGGTAAGTGTTTATTGTGCGCTACTAATGTATGATGAAATACGATGATGACGAAGCGGATGACGATGATGATTATACACTATGTACACGATTTCATTTGATATACAGTGAAAGAAATTTGGATAAGGTAACTAGAATAATAAATTTTATTTTCTTTGAAAATAATAAAGTATATCCTTTGAATCCTTCTTTAAATTTCTCTCAGTGTATTCAATGAAATATGTGTAACACTATCACTCACTCATTCATTCATTGATGCAGTGTAGTGTATCCTTTATATCCTGCGCTGCAAAGGATAATAATGAGTGTAGATTGTGTAACAGTGTAACCAAATAAGTGTACCTGTCTGTCTTTATGTATTTGTGTCATTTTCACGTATGTCATTCAATACACACCAACTCACTCCTACTTCACTTTCAATGTATGTATGTAAGTAGAGATTTTTTTAAATTAGTTTTTTTTTTTACAAAAATTGCATCAGGAGAAATGCAGCAGCATCGAAAGTCTTTTAAAGCCATGATTTTTTAAAAATATTTTATCAGGGCACAACAATAGCCGTGAATTTTTTAAACAAATTTTTCAGGGTACTACAATGGACGTGGATTTTTTAAACATATTTTTTCAGGTTACAAGACTTAGTGGTCATCTATGGTCTAAAGAAGACCTAGTGGTCTTCTATGGTCTTTAGAAGACCTAGTGGTCTTATATGGTCTATAGAAGACCTAGTGGTCTTCTATGGTCTATAGAAGACTTAGTGGTCTTCTATGGTCTATAGAAGACCTAGTGGTCATCTATGGTATATAGAAGACCTAGTGGTCATCTATGGTCTATAGAAGACCTAGTGGTCTTCTATGGTCTATAGAAGACCTAGTGGTCTTCTATGGTCTATAGAAGACCTAGTGGTCTTCTATGGTCTATAGAAGACCTAGTGGTCTTCTATGGTCTATAGAAGACCTAGTGGTCTTCTTTGGTCTATAGAAGTCCTAGTGGTTGTCTTTGGTCTTTAGATAAATCAATGGTCTTCTGTGGTCTGTAAAATATCTGGTGGTATTTTATGATCTATAGCAGACCTTGTGGTCTTCTCTTAAATGCCTCCCACGGTCTTTGCAGAGCTTTGTTGGGCTTTGGTTACCAGTGCTGCATTTTCTCCTGTGTAATTCCCGTAGATGAGTTCGTTTTAATTTTTTTGTTCATTTAGTTATTTTTTTTTAATCTGTAGGAGCTCACCAATCCACTTCATATAGTTTATGTAGCATATATCATCTTACCATACTTATAAATAAATATAAAAACATACATTTCATACACCATGTGGAAAAAAATAGAAATTCAGTAATCTGAGAATCTTACTACTTATGTTTTAAGTGGATGTACTTTTTTCTGTTTATTTTATGTTTCCTCTTTTTCATTTGTATAATTCCATTTCGTTTTGCTAATAATTCATTCGTACACCATCTATATGTAGCATTGTGTGTGAGTTTGTTTTTTGTGTAAATAAATACCTTTCAATAGTTTCTTAATTTGATTTCACTTTTATTTCTCATTTTTCAACCTTCCTTATGTAGTCAGTATTCTAGTATTTGTATATTGTTGTTGAAGAAAATTGTGTTGCTGTTGTTGGTGCCTGTTCCCATCATTGTCATCTGCAACATTACCACCGCCAGTGATAATGACAGCAACAGGAACGAACAGCGAACGCCAACATTGGTTTCATTCTCCTCATTTCGTTTATTTTCATCGTGTAGCGGATAGAGTAATTGCATGTAACATCTAGTAACAATAAACCAAAAACAAAAACAACACCATCACTTTTCAATTCTTCTTGTAGTCTCATCTCACCTTTCATTCATTTCATCTCATCCATCTTGTGTTCATGTCATTATCACACACACATCCACCGATATATACACACACATGAACATGTTTGACATATTATTTTCGGTAGGTAGGTACATTATCTGAAGGGCCAACATTTTGATATCCCAAAAGAAGTAAACTCATTCCATACCATGCGATTTACCTTTCGAGTTTTTTGTTTTCCCTAAATTGTTGTGGATCATCTTACAGAGCCTCTACTAGGGTGTTCCACCTTGTAATCACCTACGCCCACACACATGGGCATTTCTTGGATGGTGTGGCACTTCTTACGTTGTCCATAGTCTTTATTCTTTTTTATTTATTTTCATTTTTTTTTTGCTTTTCGGTTTTTGGTTAATCTCAATTTAAATCATTGCCATCATGTCGAGGAGTTTTTAACCCGAACAACATTGTTGCCAAGTCATGTCCATCAAAACCCACGAAGTTTAAATACAAATATTTTAATTTGCTACAATTTACGTTTTAATTGGAAATTAAAGTGAAAAGCTGGGGTGTTTTAAGTCTTCGTACTATGTTGTCTGTAGGAGGCCAAGACATCCTCGTTAGTCTCTGAAAGACCTGGAGGCGTTCTCTAAAATGACATAGAGGTTTTCTGCGATCTATAAAAGACCTAGAGGGATTTTAATGTCTATAGGTATCCCAAAGGATTTATAGAGCTATTCTATGGTCTGTAGAAGACCTGGTGGCCCTCTGTGGTCTATTGAAGACATTGGGGTGTTCTATTGCCTATAGAAGGCGTTGAGGTATACTGTAGACCTCTAAGTTTTGTATGCACTGTAAATGACCTCTAGGTTGCCTATAGGTCGAAAAATACCGCTATAAACCATATAAGACCACTAGGGCACCTAGAGACATAAGAAGGCCTCTATAACTTGTAGATCGCAGATGATACCTAGGTTTTTAATGGAAACTAAAAACCTCTAGGTCTATCATATACCATAGAAGGCTTTTCAAAGACCATAGAAGTCTAATTAGTATAAACTGAAAGCCTTCTGAAGAATATTTTACAGATCTAGAGGTTTTCTGTGATCTATATCCAATCTAGTGGTCTTCTATGGGCTACAGGAAATATAAAAGTCTTCCATTGTCTTTACATGTAGAATATAAAAAATATAATAGTTTTCAATGCCTATGGAAGACCTAGAAGTGTTCAGTAATGATGACTTTTATATATACAACCAAATCTGCGAAAAATTTGTCCCAAATATTGAGAAAAAATTGGCCTTTGAGTCAAGGAGTCTTCATGATTGATGAATATTTTTAGAAGAAAAGGAATTGCATCTCCATGATCAAGTAATCCTGAACATTGTTTAACATAAAAAACGTCCAGTGACTGATAAATTCACAAGGTACTCTATTGGAAATTTCTTCCACACAGAATAGAATCCCTATGGTTACTTGGGTTGGGTTAGATATAACACTGGATAGGTCTGTGCTTTCTCGTGGACCTTCTATAGACGATACGGGATATCTTGATCTTCTGTACGCAATAAATTAAAAAAAATATATATATATATATATATAAAATTATAAACCCTGGTATCCATCTGGTTCTATATAAAAATATTCCTTCTAATTCAGGAATCTGAGTTTCATATCACCAATAGAAGTCTTCGGTGATCTCTATAGCTTATATACGCCGTATGCGTATTTTATTATACTCGGATATGGGAGGTATAAACCTACATATTTACAGATTACTATTACGACACTAGAGGGCATATATTTCGCGCTGATCGAATAGAAATTTTAGACGAAGTTCCGGTTATGGTCAAAGACGATACCTATAATCTTTGGATGTAATCGGGGGTTGGAATAGACCAAACACTATAGGTCACAATAATAAGCCGAAAATCACATGGGGGAGGAAATCTGGTCAACTAATTAGAACGGCTGTTTTGATCGGTCAATATTCAGCGGGTCAAATCAAGCAAGGCGTTATGTTGACTCAGAAAAAAACTATTCCGAAAATATGCCAGGGTAAGAAACAGTTACTGTTGACTCTAATCGGTCAAAAGCGTGCGAATATCTCACATTGACATCTGGGACATTGACAACCAAAGTCCTATTGTATAGACAATAAAAACCATCCTAATTTCCTAAAGTGTCCCCTATCAGCCTCATCGGTACTCTAGAAGACCTGGAAGCCTACTAGGTATTTAATAAACAATCGAAAGTCGATGAAACCTATGGGGCTTCAAAGGATACAATAATCGCTTAGAGCGGTCTATTGAAGCCCTTAGGGTGGGTTTTAGAGAGAATCTGAACCTCACATTGTCAATTGAAGCCCTCTGGGTGGTTTCTCTATAAAAAGTAGAAGATCTCTGGAGCTTCTGATTAACCCTAATAAAATAAGCACTCAGAGTCTTTTGCTGTCAAAAGAAGATCTTTAGATCTGGATACGTTCTCAAGACTTAAAAATTCGTCACTCGTTCTCGTTGGGACTTTTAAAGACTACATGACCTATTTAGGTCTATATAAGCCCTCTGTACCTTTCTTCTGACAATAAAAGGCATCTCGGTCTTTTATGCATAAAATAAGTTCTCACAACCTTCAGTTAAACGATTATGGCATTTGAAGGAAATATAAGCCATCCGTATTAGCTGAGCTTTCTGTTGACAGCAGAAGAATTCAGGACCTTCTTTATAAGTCGCTATGGACCTTCTAATGTAAATTGAAGCCTGATAGTTTTTCGCTGGAAAACAGAAGCTCCCAGGTTCATTAAAGTAAGTCTCACAATTTCGATGCCCGTTTTCGTTGAATCTTTTATAAGCTTCAGAAGCTCTTTTGGTCATCTTTAGACTAGAGAAGCTCTCTGCACCTTTCGTTTAGCATCAAAAACCCTCTGGGTCTTCTAAGGAAAAATAAGCGCTCTGGACCTTCTATATAACAAAAGAAGCTCTTGTGATATTTTATGGAAAAAAAGAAGTCCTCTTCTTATGTGTCTTCTATAAATCTTCTATAAACTTTAGAAGCTCTTTTGGTCATCTTTAGACTAGAGAAGCATTCAAATGACAATAGAATCCCTTTGGATTTTTTTTTAACAAATTTGTTGTTCGGCTCTTCTATGGTAAGGCTACACAAATTTGGCCAACTATTCAGATTCTTTTTAAGTATAGAAGTTCTGTTTTCCTTCCATTAGACAAAGAGAGCCATATGGATATTCAAATGATAAAAATAAGCAATCAGAACCATCCATTAGGGGAAAAATCGTCTCGCAATCATTGGAGGACAATTTAAACCAAAATTATGAAGAAGCCTTTGTAGAATATTGGTCTTGTATAGACTCAAGATATTCCAAAGGACATTAAGAGACCTCTGATATTTTAGAGATATTTCAAAGAAAATTGAAGCATTTTAAACCTTCATCTAAAGTCCTTTGAACCTTATAATGAAACATCCTAGGTATTAAACATTTCCAGAATTCTTCTACAGAAGATCCAGGTATTGACAGTTTATATTTTTCTTCAAAGATAACTATGGGATTTTTCCCAAAATGGAAGCTTCTGGTCCTTTATAGTCTCAAGATATTCCAAAGGACATTAAGAGGCCTCTGATATTTTAGGGATATTTCAAAGAAAATCGGAGCCTTCTGAATCTTCAAATAAAGTACTTTGTACCTGCTAAAAACGAAACACCCTCGGTCTCCTATGGTAAAGCTCAAAATTCCTCGTTGAGTCCTCTATAGACTAAAAAGACAATTTTGATCCTCATTAGATTATAAATCTCCCTGTATCTTCCAGTTGAAAATAAAGGGCCTAAGGATAGGACAGGACAGTGATCCATTAAATAACATAGAGGCCTTCTCTGAGTCGTGTATAGTAGCCACCTAGACCTCCTACAATTGAAGCCTTCTGTGCTGAGGATTGTTTACGCCATAAAAAATTGTCAGGACAAGAATTTTTATAATGAAGAAATTTATAGAAACAAAAAACAGGTTTCAGGACGGAGTATATTCTGGCACCTCTGTTGACAACGGAAATTCTGGGTCTTCTAGACCTCCTATTAAAACTGAGGTTTTTAAGGCATCAGGAATTTTTTTTCTACAGAATATATGTATGAAATAAATCTACATTTTATATATTCGGTCGAGTTGTCCATAAAACCTTCAAAAAAATTTAGCATTTCGACTTCTTGCCACCCATTCTATTATTTCTTTAAAATTGCCCTCTCATTTCCGCAACGACACCATCAATTATTGGCAATGAGACAAAGATTTGTCAGTTTTTAGAAAAATATTTATTTTTATCTTCATCAAATAATAATAAATTTTTATGTGGCAGAAGAAAAAAATTACAACAACAAATATATAATTTCAATTCCTAACATATAACAACAAAAACAACAGCAAGACAATACTGTGTGACATTAAGACTTGAGGACAGTTTTATGGCCCTATTTCAATTACCATTAAATAATTTTCAAGGGTCTGGCTGGCATTTAAAGAGAGCCACTAGCCAACCAACAGTTGACGACAGTTTATTTATGGATATTGTGGCCTCATACTTCAAAAGGATTTCGGAATCTCGCATATACATATGTATGTATGTTGATCCTGTGATATTTCTCACACCCACTTCACACATTGTGCAAAAAAATAAAGAAGGCAAAATATAATGACCCCCAAGGCAATAACATAAAGCCAACAGAAAAATACATGACAAAATAAATGTCTTCCTGTAGGATATCCGACAACTTTTCAATTCTGGTCATTACTTTGCTTTTTTTTGCTGTTGTTGTTGCTCCGGTTTTTGCGACCTAAAGACTGCAGAGCCAATGAACTGCAACGATGTTGTCGGTCGGCGCCATTAGCTTTGTGATATTGAATAGTTTTCTCCATTCTTTACATTTTTTGTTGTTTGTTACTCTGTGTGAGTGTGTAGTCCTCGTTGTTGTTGTTATTTTTTACTGATGTTCTATATTGTCTGGTCTTTTGGTTGTTGTCAAGTTTTTGCCATGATGCTGCTTCGACTACTGCTGCTGCTTCAGTTGTTTGGCAAACGTTTGCCAAAAATACCATTTATTTTGAGATAAATCAAAAAAAATTGGTAGACAAAATATTGTCAAACCTTTGTAAGGATTGTGTAGGAGAGAGTGAGCGATATGAGAGAGAAGGAGAGGTGAAGAAAGGGTATGGCGGGTAGGAGTATCCTTCAAAAATATATAAACTCAGCAGTTATTTTAAACAAAGTAAGAACAACAAAAATATACTAATATCCTTTCTAGACATTACCATTTTGCTGAGCACTTTTTCAAACATACCGCCTCATCCTCCCAACATATGTTGTATCTTTTTGCAGTTTATTTGTTTCAATCTTCATTCTTTTTCCTCTCTCTTTGTCTCTCTGCCAAAGCAATTAGAATAAATTACAAAGTCAATTACCTTAAAATGAACAAAAATGAGTTGAAGCAACAACAACAACATTTCATTTCATATGAAAAATAAAAATAAAGTATAACGAACAGCCAAGCCAGCCCAAAAATGAAAAACTTTTTTATTTGTTTCGCAAATATTCACATTTGCTTCTTAACTTTTGTCATGGCAAAAACGAGAAGTGACGAAGAAAAGGGGCGGAAGGAGAAATAAAATTTGTTGCACTGTCATAGGCATAAAGAAGCAAAATATACTTTCTTCAATGTCTGTCTGGCTTGATGAGGAGCAAGTATGGTGGAGGAGACGGAGATTCATAAGTGATACATAAGAAAGAAAAAAACTTTTTTATTTAACCTTCCGGATGGAACATGTTTCAATATTGAGTAGACATATATGAGAAAAATTCTTGAAATCACTTTTTCTCTCTATTTTGGGCAGACAATTTTTGGGAGGGAGAAAGGAACTTCACACGTAAAATTTTTGGAAGTTATACGAGGAGGGTTGCTGAGTTTTGAGTGGCTTACATCAGAAGACACAGGGAGCTTTTATTTTCCAAAGAAGACACAGAGTCCCTAATTGATTATGTAGTCCGTAGGAGACTCAATGAGGACGGATGACACAATTTAGAGGCTTACCATAGAGACATATTGAGCTTCAATTTTGCAATGAAGATCCAAAGGACTTAAATTTTCAATGGAAGGTCAAGAAGGTGTCAATTGTTACTGGGAAGGCTTCAATTGACACTGGGAAGTTCTGAGGCCTTTCATTTTTCGTAGAAGATCACGATGCTTTATTTCATCCTTAGAAGACCCAGAGGCCTTTTATTGTCAATTGAAAAGTCGAAAAGGCTTATATAGGATCGAATAACGGATCTATTCTATAAAAGACTCAACAAGAAGGGTTAATACATTTTTGAAGACTATAGACGACCCAAATAATTTCAATTTTCTAAAGAAGGCCCAGAGAGCTTCATTTGACAATGTCTGGTCCAGCAGGCTTCTATGGAAGAAACAGGGGGCTTATATATTCCTATGGCCGCCTGTTTTATTGTTAGAACACCCAGAGGACTTTTTGTCACATGGAAGGTCCAGAGATCTTCTATAGTCTATAAAGAAGACATATGGATTAATTAGTCTATAGAAGACTCATAGAGGACGGGTGGCTAGTGAAGTGCATAGCATCGAGGATAGAAGGCGAATTTTTGAAACTTACTATAGAAACTTATTTTTGTCAAGGAAAATTTAAAAGGCTTCAATTGTCACTGGTTTTTTATAGAAGACATCTAAGGACTTGATTTATTAACTGAAGTCTCCGAGTTCTTTTTTATTAAAAATCGAGAGTCTTTTATTTTCAAGTTCCAGAGGACTTATATAGTCTATAGAGGACCCTAATAATTTCTGTAGTCTATAGAAGACTCTACAAGAAAATGTGATGAATTTTTGAGAGTCGTCAAAAAAGACCCGTGGAGCATCTATTTTGCAAAGACATATTGTAATTTTCACTAAAGCACCTCGGAAACTTCTAAGGATAAAATAATTGAGAGAGGACTTCAATTATTTTATCCTTAGAAGTTTCCGAGGTGCTTTAGTGAAAATTACAATGTGGAATGGGCTTATATAGTTGGTAGAGAACATATATAGCTTCTGAAGTATCTATAAAGTACCCAAAAAGTTTCTGTAGAAGACTCAACGAGGGAATGTGATGTATTTTTGAGACTGATAATAGAATACCCGTAGATCATCTATTTTGCAAAGATAATAGAGAGGACTTCAATTATTTTAACTTTAAAAGTCTCAAAGGATCTTTAGTGAAAATTAAAATGTCGAATGAGATTCTATAGTTATAGAGTTTCTGAAGTCTATAGATGTATTAACGAGAACCATATATTTTCCGAAGAAAATTCAGAGGACTTCAATTATTAATAGAATATTCATAAGGCTTCATTAGAATGCCCAGAATGCTTCTGCTGTTAACGGAAGATCCAGAGAACACTGATGACTTCCACTTGTGCTTAGAATAGCATAAGGTATTCATTTCTTAACAGAAGGCCCTGAGCGCATATTTTATCTTCGACGACTCAGAAGCCTTTTTTGTCACATGGAATGTCCAGCGGACGTCTACAGCCAATAGAGAACCCAGATGAATTATGTAGCCTTTAAAAGACTCAATGAGGTCGGCTAGTGGTTTTTTGAGGCCTACCATAACAGACCCTCGGAGCTTTTATTTACCAAAAATATTCAGAGATCCTCAATAGCCCATAGGAGGTTCAAAGGACTTCTATAGAAGGTCAAGAACGCTTCTGTTGTTAACAGAAGATCCCAAGGGCTTCTTGTGTCTAACAGAAGAATCAGATCAAATTTTGTATCCTTAAATTCACAGTTTCGAGTATTTGTATAAAATACCCAGTAGGCTTCTGTTGACTACTGAAGAGCCTGACTGTTTCTATTATCTCCAAAAGGCCCAGAAGCTATAATATAGGCTACAAGGCTTCAATTGGCTTTCGGTAACTTAGATTGCTACTATAATCCGTAGATCTACCCGTTTTTTTAAATTTACTGGAGGCCCAGGTAATTATATGGGTGTCTGTTGAACAAAAGTTAAAATTATCTTCAGTAAGCGTAAAATACGAAGACTGTCCACCTAAGATTTTTTTTGGAAGTTAAAATTCCGATCTAAGTTCATTTAGGGCCAAAATAACCCTCAACGAGCTCCGAGCTCAGTGAGGAAAAAATAGGAAGTCAATCCATATCCGATTTTTTTGAAGTAAAAATACCACCTTTGGACCAAATTTTTTTTTATGAAAAAACTTAGATGTCGGAAAAAACCTCAGATTTGTCTTTCCATAGAAAGAAGTCCGATCTTATTTCACTGAGCAGTGAAGACCCCGAGGGTTTTTTCCTGAGAGCCCTTATTACCTATTGATGATTCAGAAACAAGGCCAAAGTCTGACATAAATATGTGGATTGACATTTTTTTTTTTTTGAAGACAAGATTGAAACCTGCTTCTAGGAAATTCCGAATTCAGTACACTGCGGTTTTTTTGAGTAAATTGGTTTATAGAAAAAAATCCGACCAGAGTTTAGATTTTTGACTATTGAAAAGAATTCCGACCTCAGTTTAAAAGTATTTTTTTTCCGATTATAGTTTGCTAGATTTTTTTCTTCTATAAAAAATCGATCTCTGTTTACTGAAAAATTGTACTATATAAAAATCGGACCACAGTTTACTAAAGGTTATGTCCCTTTGTATTTAAAACTATTTGATCTGAAGATGTTGTCTTCCGATTCTTCAGAATAAATACAACATCGAACCTTAGTTCTTCTAAGATCAAGAAATTTCATCTTTACTGCGGAATTTTTTTACAGTTCGTTGAGTAATTTGGTATTCTATAGAGAGTAGTTTTTTATAAAAAAAATCAGACCTAAATTCACAGCGGGTTTTTCCGCTCTATTTTCTGAGTATTTTTTTATCGGAAAACCCCGTCTTTTGTCGTCTGAAATTTTTAAAATTTTTTTATAGTGAAAAACGTCCTGAGGGCTGCTACCTTCCTGTCCCATCCTCGCATATTACAGCAACATATGTGAACTTTCAATGTCAGTCAGATTGAAGCTTCTGTTAAGATGAAAAGTGAACGGAAAATCCACATACCCATACATTTTCATTCTGGCGGGAGAAGCATTCCAAGAAGAATCATTCCAACCACCCAATATTTGCCTTGCAAACCCCCCGATGTAGGAACATCATCATAAACAACCTTAATACCGGAAGGAAACGTCTGATGACTATTCACATTTGCTTCGTTTTTCATTCTTCATGGCCTCTCCAAAAAAGACGTGAATATATGGGATATGATGCTCACATATCAGAATCTCATATATATGAGAGTGTGTCTGTGTGTGCGTGTATGTTGAGGCATTTGAAAGCCAAGCACATTTGCCATTGAATATATTATGCTATATAAAAATACAGTTATTTTATTATTCTAAATGTGAATTATTAGTATATTTGAATTTGCGATTTTTGTTCTTTCTTTTTGTCCTGAAACAAGGATATTAACAAAGTCATGCCGTTATGGTTTTCAATGGCGGGGCAAATGAATGGGCAAATGGGTACACACACACACACACTCACGTTGTTATGTGGTGGGAAGGAGAGAGTGGGTCGCAACAAAATATTGCCTGGCTAAGCTAAATAGTGCTTTTTTGAATTATGACTTTTTGTGTGGCATTTTCCTCCCTCCCTACCGAACAAATACATGTCTACAGCATCCTGTTAAGGACCTCCATGCCAAGTTATCCCTGGTTGTAATCATCTTTTGTTAACAAAGTTGTTGTTGCTTATCGCCGCTCTTTACTAATGTTATTATTGTATTTGTTTATGGATTTATGCTCGCCTCGACTCGGTTTACACATTGTGAATACCTGATTTGATTAATGTAATCAACATTTTGTTAGACGTCCTAATACCAACCACCCTCCATCCCTCTCGATTTCTCTTACCATAATTTCTTTATTGTATGGCCGAGTGTGAAACTTCATATGTAGACATCAATGACCATTTGAAAAAAAAAGAAATAAGGCATGGATGGATAGTTAAGGCGTGTGCCCAATCACCCTCTCACCTCCCCCCTTTGACCATTCATAACTAAATCGCATATGATTTTTGTGTTAAACAAAATTGCGTCGTCGTTGTGGGCCACAATGAAGTCATTTTCCAGGCAAAAACAATTTCAACGCCACAATCTTGGAATTTTGCTTCATTACATACAAAACCCCTTCCTATCGTATTTTTTTCTAATCAAATAGAGGAATGCTATTGTCCTGTGTGAACGGAATGTTAGAACCAGCGAACGGAGCTGAGAAAGGTGGTTTTTCCTGTGTATTAATTTAATCTTGTTAGCAATGGTCAATCAGTTGTATTTGTTTGTAAATCATAAAAACGCAATAAGTTCGTAAAAGAAGTTGGTTGCAAGTTATTTGTGGGAGGTTTTCCATATGGTGGAAGCCATCAGCATTTTATTTCCGTGCAATGTGGTTCGAAAACGCTTTGTGGAATTTTAAAAAATATTTTTTAAGAAGAAAAAATAGACATATTTAAAAAATATTTTCAAGAAGCAATATTAGGCCGTGATTTTTTAAAAATTAATTTTCAAGGGTTACTCAAAAACGAGGATTTTTTAACAATTATTTTTCAAGCTTATCAAAAATTTTTAAGGAATAACAATAGGCGTGAATTTTTTAACAATTATTTTTCAAGGAGTAAAAACAAGTTTTTAAAAATTATTTTCAATGAATAACAATATTTCTCATAACTATTTCTCAATGTCCACCTTAGCCCTGCATTTTCATAAAATTTATTTTCAAGGTCTGCTTAAGCCTTATGCTTGGATTTTTAACAACTATTTCTCAAATATTGGTTGAAGGTTCTGGGTTTTTTATAAAAAAAATATTTTTTAAGGGTATGGCTAAGTCATGGATTTCTTCAAAAATATTTTTTAATGTCTAGCTAAGACCTGATTTTTTTAAATTATTTTCTAGGTTAAGTTAAGCCATATGTTTGGATTTTTTAAAACGATTTTTCTAATATTGGTCGAAAATAAGCCGGATCTTGAAGTCGTTTAAAACAGGAACTGATATTAAACATGTACAGACCTCCGTCACTTAAGTCACTATGGTAGGAAAGTGCGGTTGAGTCCTTCAAAATGCAAAGAAATGGGGCTATACCAAAACCCTGGCCAATTCAATACAAATCAAAGCAACATTTGAAAGCTCTATTTCAAATATTGTAAGCTCTATTGCGATTTCAGCAGACAGTCTAGAAAGTTCCTCGGAGGAATGATTTTTCAAAAAGAAAAAATCAAACCCCTGAGAATTGATTTTTTTTCTATTTTGAAGGCCAAAGAAACCAAAATGTTGGGACCTGAGAATTCCGTTTTTTTTATTTTTTTAACGCTGGGAAATATTGGTCCTAGATCCACCTTTAAGTATACCGATTGCCATATCTCGACTAGCCGAGTCGATCTAGACATGTGTGTCCGTCCGTCCGTTTGCCGTCTGTCCATTATAATTTGTAAACACGATACAGGCCACAGTTATGAACCAATCTTCATGAAATGCATGCACAATGGGTTTTGCCCAATGAAGACTCCTATTGTCTTTGGCATAGATCGGTTAATATTTAGGGGATGAAATGGACCAAATTCTTAATTTTTGTCCACTTTTCTGGTCCCTCCAGAGGCAATTATGGCAAAAACTTCACGAATTTTTACATGGAGAAGGGGATTGGGCCAAGCATAAGTATGTCTGTTTTGATAAAGATCGGTCAATATTTACCTGGTCAAATGCACCCTGACTTTTGTGTGAAAAATTACAACATTTTTATTCTATAGCGTATATAATAAAATTGAATTGATACCAATTATATTGTCTTATGTACTCAGATGTGGGAGATACACTTAAATATTTACAGGTGCTTACGTATCCAAGGGCGAAAATATTGCGGTGATCGCTTTGAAATTTTCCAAGAGGACTCAAGGATGGTCAAGGACAACGCCTACAATTTGTGGTGATGATCAGATAATAATTTTGGGATGAAGTTGACCGAAACCTTATTTTTTCGCGCCTATCTTTCGGTCACAATTGAAAGCCGAACATCAATACGCAACCCACGACAAAAGGAATCTATTCTTTCGAAATACATATGGAAGCTATGGCTGCATCTGCACCAATTTCAACAAAACGCAATAACGTCATTCAAGTCTCAATTTGATATGTTGTGCAAAATTTCTTATTAAATGGTGCGTAATATATGTAAAATCGGACGAATATAGATGTATATGTGGGAGCTATATCGAAATCTGAACCGATTTTTTCAAAACTTATATATAGGAACTTTGGTGCACCATTTACATAAAATTGGACGAAAATATATGGAAGCTATATCAAAATCTTAACCGATTTTCACTGAACTTAACACATATAACTCTAGAGTTCATTCAGTATGCTATGCCAAATTGCGTGCTAACCAAAGGATATAAAGGGATTTTGGTGCAATATTTATTCAAAATCAGACGAAAATATATATGGAAGCTATATCTTAATCTGAACCGATTTTCAAGAAATTTAACACACATGACTCTGGACATAATTCAGTACGCTGTGCCAAATTTCGAGCAAATCGAAGGATATATAAGGACTTTGGTGCACTATTTACATTAAATCGGACGAAAATATATTGATGGCAGTTATATCTGAACCGATTTTCACGAAACTCACCACTCGTCATTGTAGACTCAATTCAGTACGCTGTGCCTAATTTCGTTCAAATCGAAGGATATAAAGGGTCTTTGATGCACTATTCACCTCAAATCGGACGAAAATATATATGGGAGTTATATCTAAATCTGAACCGATTTCACGAAATTTAACATACATCACTCTAGACTTAATTTAGTACGTTGTGTCAAATTTCGTGCAAATCGCTTTTGTGCATTATTTACCTTAAATCGGACGAAGCTATATCTAAATCTGAACCGATTTTTCCCAAATTCAATAGGGATCGTCCTTGGACCAAATAAGTGACCTATGTCAATTTTCATCCAATTCGAATCAAAAATGCGACGTGTACTTTGATTGCAATTTAACATGGCAGACAGACGGACGGACGAACATGCATAAATCGACTTAAAAAGTGATTCTATGTATATTCTCAAAAGGAACCATATGTCTATCTCGTTTCCTTTTGCCTGTTACATACATATGCACAAAGACATAACACCCTGTACCACAGTGTGGTGAAGGGTATAAAAATTCCACAGTCCCATAGAATGTTTTCTATACCAAAAACCTTATTTTTAGTTTTTCTATAGAAAAACTTCTACGTCTTGAGAATCGATAACCATAAGAAAAAATCCTGAAATCTAGAAAATCCATTGTTTTGTGATCATTTAAAAAAAATCACAGTCATGAGAATTTATTTTTTTATAGAAAAAGCCCTCTGTCCTGAAAAAATCTAAACTTAAATAAAAATATTTTGGGAAAAGAAATCACTCCTCAATTCTCTAAGTCTTTTTCAATGGGAGAAAAAATCCCATTCCTTCCCTTTGAAGCCTACCCCCTCTCTTTCCGTAATTAATAACTATGTTTTCTTCAACTTCACAGTTTAGCCTTTGCAAATCCCTGTGTAACAGATTTTACGCACATTTCTATTAAAAATTAATGTTTGTGTACATTTGTATGTTAAACTATGTTTGCAGTCAATATGCGTCATAAGCAGAAAAACACACACTTGCACACACACACACAAACATCTACCTTTATCCCAACCCCGAAAAAAAATTCCCTTTTGGACACAACTAATCATACACGTCAGGACCTTTTTGTGTGTGTTATAAATGAGAGGGGTACGTACGTACGGTGTGAGGAAATAAATATGAAGAAAATTACCGTGCTGACGATTTTTCGCTCGTGTGGATATGTTTATTCATCGGATTTGTAAAAGCAAATGTTACACACTGGGAATGATGTTTCCTACAACAATCGGAACCTCAACACCAACCCCAACTCCAACTCCTTTTATGTTCTTCAATGTCCTGTTTTTGGTTTATAATCATTCGCATGGCCTTTTTTCACGTACACACACATGCACATGTGTAATCATGTAGGTGTGTATGTATGGGTTGGGGGGTTGTGAGTGCGTGCGTATTTTCCATGATGTATGACCATGTGATGCATTCATTCGTTTGTTTGATTGTTTGTTCGGTCGTAAGGTATGTTTCGTAATTCTTGGCATTTTTCCTTTTTATGCCCACCACATAGATGTGTGTGTGTGAGTAAGTGATTTTGATGAATGTCCAATGCTTTTAAGCATATTAACATTCACGCAGTAGTCAGTCCATTTGTTATTTGTACGGCTATGACATGGTACAACTACAACAACTACCGATGATGATGATGTTGTCGGGATGTTGTAGTTGGTGGTGGTGGTAGCGGCAGACCCTGGGTCGCGCTAACGGCTACTATGTGCCATAAATATCCAAGAGGGGGGGCATAACATAATTTTTCTTTACCGTTGTCCTTTTTTACATTCTGCGGGATGGTGATATTTTTCACAATTTTCCTAGCCATTTTTATATTTCCAATCTCAGATTTCCATTTTTTATTTGCTTTAGAATAAAATTTTGCAGGGTAAAGGGGGAAGTTTTTGTTCCTCTACTATTTGCTTTATATAAACAGTTTTTTATGTAGTTGCTGTGTTTTTTTATTAATGTAATCTGTTTTTGTTAAAAAAAACACGAACTATTCTTAGCTCGTCATCAAACGTGTTCGTGGAGGGTTGCTTGTTGTTTGCGAGGTTAACTGCGGCATAAATTGGCTTTGCTGCAAATAACAACAACAAAAAATCTTTGTTCAGCAAATCAGATAAGCAGACCAAGATTTATTATGTATGCAAACAAAAGGATCAAATGCGGAATCCTTACACTCATTCCGAACCCTGTCGTTCTCTTTCCCATGTTGTCGTTGCCATTTTTTCTCATTTATTTGAAGTTGATGTCTTTTTGACATAGTGGTTAAATGTTTGAATGAGTGAATGAATCAACGAACGGCTGACTGTGTGAGTGACTGATTAAAGTGTGTCGCAGAGGTCGAGGTTAAGCGTTGGCATGAACTGTCGGATTTTTTTTTAAATATGGCTTTATTTAGACATAAGGGATCTACAGAAGAAAGATTCGTCAGCGAACTGAGGATTGTTTTCTATTGAAAAAATAATCCTCAGGACAGTCCTTTGTGAAATTAAGAATTTTTTATATGAAAAAGCAATGCTTAGCGGAATTTGTGTACAGAGTTTTGTTTTCTATAGAAAAACAAGTCCTCAGTTTTGAGGATTTTTTTTTACAGAAAAACAGTCCTCAGCGATGCTGAAGATTTTTTGTATAGAAAAAATTATCAATGCGAATTTTCAGAGAAAGGAGAAATTATTTTCTATAAAAAAAGGACTTCGTATACTGAGGATTTTTTCTATAGAAAAAAGAGTCCTCAGTGAGTCTAAGTATTTTTTTATATAAAAAAGTTATATATCAGGATTTTTTTCTGTCAAAAAAAGAATCCTTAGAGGTACTCAGTACTTTTTTTATAAGAAAAAGAGTCCTCGGTGTGGCTAAGGATTTTTTTTCCATAAAAAAGAGTCCTCAATTATACTGAATACTTTCCTCTATAGAAAAAAGAATGCATCAATGGAATTGAGTATTTTTTTTCTATAGAAAAAATACGACATAAGTTCACTGAGAAGTGAGTAATTTTTTTTTCTATAGAAAAAAAGAGTCCACAGAATTATCAAGGATTTTTTCTTTTAAAAACAAGTCTCCTCGGAGTACTGAGGAATTTTTTTCTATAGAAAAAAATTTTTTCTATAAAAAATTCTCAGTTCTCAGCTGATTGAGAAATTTTTCTTTTTAGGAAAAAAGAATCCTCAGTGTACTGAGGATTTTTCTCTATAGAAAAAAGTCCTCATCGTTCTGAGGATTTTCCAGTGAGAAAGACGATTTTTTCTAAAAAAAGGAGTCCTGGGTTGGACTAAGGATTCTTTTCTATATCCTCAGTGGAACTGTGTATTTATACCCTTTACCACACTGTGGACAGGGTATTATGTCTTTGTGCATATGTTTGTAACAGGCAAAAGGAAACGACATAGACACATGGTTCCTTTTTGAGAATATGCATAGAGTCACTTTTTAAGTCAATTTATGCATGTCCGTCTGTCCGTCCGTCCATGTATTTTTGTGAACAAAGTACAGGTCGCATTTGTGATCCGATTTGGATGAAATTTGGCACAGTTCACTTATTTGGTCCAAGGACGAACCCTATTGAAATTGGGAAAAATCGGTTCAGATTTAGATATAGCTCCCATATATATTTTCGTCCGATTTTATGAAAATTGTGCACCAAAGTCCCTATATATCCTTCGGTTTGCACGAAATTTGGCATATCGTTTTGAATAAAGTCTAGAACGATGTGTGTAAAATTTCATGAAAATCGATTCGGTTTAGGTATAGCTCCCATATAAATTTTCGTCCGATTTTATGTAAATAGTGCACCAAAGTCCCTATATATTCTTCGATTTGCACGAAATTTGGCATAGCGTACTGAATTAAGTCATAAAAGATTTTTATGACTTAATTCAAAAAAAATTAGAGATCAAAAGGCTGAGAGTTACATGACCTTTTTTCGTGTGTAAAATTTCCTGAAAATCGGTTCAGATTTAGATATAGCTCTCATATCTATTTTCGTCCGATTTTATGTAAATGGTGCAACAAAGTCTCTATATATCCCTCCCTATATATTTTTCATTTCATGTTAATGGTCCTTCAGAAATGCGACGTCTGTTAGGATTCCATCTGTTGAAAATACCCAAAGTGGTGAAGGGTGTCATATAGTCGGCCCCGTCCGACTTTACTACTTTCCTTACTGGTTTTTTATAGAAAAAATAATTCTCTTTGCCCTGGGGATTTTTTCTAAGGAAAAACGAATAATCAGTGAGAGTTGAGCATTTTTGCTATAGAAAAAAGGAGTCCTCGCTGAGACAGATAAATATTTTATATAGAGACAAGAGTCCTTGTGATACTAAGAACCTCTGTGGACTGAGGATTTATTTATAGAAAAAAGCGGACCTCAGTTCAATGACAGTTCTGGCTATTTTTTTCGATAGAAAAAATCCGACACCAGTTCATTGAAAAATGTGTTCCTATAAAAAAATCATACCACAGTTCCCTACGGATTTTTTTTCTATTGAAAAAAGCTGACCTCAGGTTACTGAGGAATTTTTTCTGTAGATGAAAGGGGATTTTTTTATCTACAGAAAAATATCCGACCGATATTCACTGGCGATTTATTTCTTGTAGAAAAAATCCGACCTCAATTGACTGAGGATTTTTTTCTATAAAAATTAAGCTATTTTTTTAAATTTGACAAGTTGGAGATTGTACAAAATTCCTATCTATGTTGCAGTTCAACTGCCAGATTGTTAAGCCAATTATATTATTTCCTCATACTTATTTCAAAATAATTATTGTGGGCGTTTAGATTGATGATAAAATTAAAAAAAAAATGAAATACGTCTGCATTGTTCCACCAAACCAAACTGCAATACTTCAATTATTTTTATGACAAGAAAAATTCACCAAACCGATGTTTGTTTGGGGTTCGCATGGCAGAGAGTGTGTGTGGGTGTATGTTTATGACATTATGTGACATTGTTGCCTTTATTCGCTAAGCTAATTTGCTCAATTAGAGATCAAAAGGCTGAGAGTTACATGACCTTTTTTCGTCCCCACCTCTCCACCAGTAAAGGCTGCCAGCATGCCTGCGAAGCACCAGCCGCAAAAGATGAGATCTTTTGATTTATTTGTCAACATATTTACTGGCAGAGTGGCTAATGTTTAACCCCTTTCCTTGCTTTGTTGTTGTGCAGCTCCTTTGTATTTGGTGTGGATGGATGGATGTCGTTTTTGTTGAGTTTAGTTCGAACGTGTGCGTGTTTGGGGTTGAGGACGATGGTGACGGGGTTTTTATAATGCAGATAAAAATCTGCGGTTACGCGTATGTTGTTTACGCTTGAAATAACGATTACGGGTAGATTTAGGGGTATGAGCTTTTATTGTCGTTGTTGTTGTTGGGTTTGGGCTTGACAATCAGCTGAGCAACAGTAATGTTAGTGCTCTTGACGGGTTGTTTGGTTGGTGGTCGGACATTCGTTCGTTTGCTGGTTAGATGGTTCTACGGGTACAAAAAACCACTGATTTGTTAATAATCCTTTTATACTTTACAATAGAGCTCGTTAACGTAATGAGTTTAACATAATGTGGCGCTTGTGGGCATACAAAGCCAACAGCAGCAACAACAAGAACACCAGCCAACAGCCCAACAGCAACAAAAAACATGAGCTAAATAAATAATAATAACCACACAACAACAACAACAACAGCAGCAACAAAATACAATTTCCATAACCCCCATCCATTCCCTATTCTATGCTCCGCGATTGACTGCCACTTCCTTCTAGTTATAACAAAATTTCGCATTACGACGTATCCATCCAAACAACCATCCGTTCGTCCGTCCATACGAATATCCATCCATCTATCCAATCCCAATAGCACTGGAGCATAACTTTGGAAAAAATCAACTGATGAAACATTCTAATCTCGTATTTGCGCCACCATATCACATACAACATCTCCGGCTGGGACGGATAGAGAGAGAGAGAGGGAGTGTTAGAGGTAGCTTCGAAGTTAGGCTAATCTATTAAAAGCAATATTTTAATAATTTCCCCAATACAAAAACTTTTATTTTCTAAAAACAAGAAGTACAACAGCAAAAAGTTCCATGATTGGCTTCATTGAGTTGTACGCACAACAGCGTTCTCATTATTCAAAACATCTAACCCGTGGCTCAGACAGACCTCATCAACTTCCCGTTTCCATTTGCAGGCCTGCCTGCCATTCTTGATTTGAAGCTTTTCTATTGAATTAAATGGATATTTCCATAAATTTTCTATTTTGCGATAATAAATGAATTGGTCCTCCATTGGACCAACATCAACCCCATCTCCTTCATCTAACGGGAAACAAATCAATGTCAATTACGATTTTTTTGAATTTGCCGGGAATATTAATGACCTTCCAAAAGGATGAAGAAATGATGATAACGGCTCAATGGAGATGAAAAGAAATATGCCTAGGATTACATTTTGCACGCCAATATGAATAAAACCACCACCCTCCCCCCCCCTTCTATCCTTTACTCCAAAAAAGAAACTGATATTTTATATCTTTAAAATGATAAATCTATAAAATAGCCAATAGCCATAGAGGTTAACGAGAAGGGGGTAAGAATGAAGCTAGGCAATTTTAATGTTTTCCCAATTTTTCATCATCTATCTATCTATCTATTCATTTATATTTTGTTTGCCCACTTAACCATTCATTTATCCATCGTCCTTTGTCTTTGCCATCCTAACATCGTAGTATGATGGACTGTCGTTCAGGCTCATATTTGTGATTGACAAGCAACCAGAGAACCAACCAAACAGTTAGTCTACTTCGACAAATATTTGGCATAATTTTGAATTTGTCAAATTTGACCAAGAAAATTATGAAAAATTAACATAAATCCGTATAATGAAGTATGTCAAGTGGATAGATGAAAAAAGGACGAATAAGGAGGATAAAATAATTATGGGGCAATTTTTTCAGACTTGATGAAAAAAAAAAATAATAAAAGCTCTATAGGAAAAAATCCTCAGTAAGCTGAGGATTCTTTTTCCTATAGAAAAAAATCCTCAGTAGAACTAGGGACTCCTTTTTCTAAAGAAAACAATTCCACAGTACCTCTGAGGACTATTTTTTCTATAGAAAAAAATTCTTAATACCTCTGAGAACTATTTTTTATATTGGAACAAATTCTTTAGTGAGATAGAATTTTTTTCTATAGAAAAAAGTCCTCAGCCTCATTGAGAACTCTTTTTCCTATAGAAAAAAATGCATCAGTCTAACTGAGTACCTTTTTCTTTTCATTGCAAAAAATTGTCAATTTGCTCTCTTTTATTTTAAATTTCTCCTTTCATTTATAACTCCTCATTTAATTTTCTATGCAACTTCCTTCGATGTCCTCACCCAAAAAAATAATTTGACATTTGACAAAAATGTAAACCTCAAAACCTTATTAAAATTTGTTATTCCCTCTTTCTAATGACTATGGCCGTCAAATGAGAAAAATTACTAGAGCAATGATAATATCAATGACCTCAAAAAGAACTTCGTCGACAACGAACACACAACCTGTATGATAAATATTTTAAATGATGTGGAAAAAAGAAGAAGAAAAAGCGTAGAGAGAAAAACAAAACTCTTTACAAATGTCCATAAAAAATCGGAAAACTTTTTGAAATTAAAGGACAAAAACGGGCTCTTCATTTCCTAAACCACAGCAGGAGGAATAACAGCAACAAGATATCCATCAAACCAACCAACTAACTGACTGATGATGTTGGTAGTTGGTTTGTTTGGTTGCTTGGTTTACCCGATCCCCAACCGAACATCAACCTAAATTCATTTTGTCATCAATTAATCATTTGTTTACCTTATTTGTAGTTGTGGTGGTGTTGGCATCATAAACAGTCAACAAAAACAAGAACAGCAGCTAAACATTACCCTGCAACCACCCCCTCCCCCTTCAGAAGGATATTAGAATGTCGAAGGCAAAGTTTTGCAACACATCTCATCTCATTTCATTTCATTTTTGTTCTACATCATCTTGACTGTAATTTAGTTATAGCTACACCTAGCCGGGTCATATTTAACTTGAGACCACATCCACACGTACATCCTCCCATATAGCCCAACAGCACACACACACATTCATTACTTATAGTATTACCGGACCATAGGTTGTTGAGATATAACCTTAGTATCCCACCCCCAGTCGACTAATTTACATTCCACATCGGTGAAACTGTGTCATTGACCACTTGTCACTTTTCCCATAGTTGAGGCATTGTTGTTCACGTGCTTGATGTTGCTGTTACTGCTCCGGTATCTATCCTTCCATCTTTTATTATTTTGTGGATCCTTAGCACACTCACATGTACATAGAAAGACAGGTATCAACCAAGCACGCCAGCCAGTCAGGCATTACTTCATTTCCTTACCTTTATGCATGGGAATTTGTCATGTTCGTCGTTCGTTGCAAGGATGATAGTGACATTCTCTCACTGCCATTGCAGCTCTACATAATATGCCTCTCACATAGCCTTGGTCATAGTTTCCATTACCGACATTGTCGGAATTGTTGGCACAATTAGTTTAGTTGCTGCAATAGATAATAGGCAAAGGCAGGACAATGGACAATACAAACAGTGGCAAGAGAAGGAAAAGAGGACTATAAGAAAAAAGAGTTTTGAAGGACCTGAGGAATTTTTTCTATTGAAAAAAGCGTCCCCAAGGACTGGAGCCATTTTTTTCTATAAAAAAGGAGTGATCTAGGAACTGGGGAATTTTTCCTATAGAAAAACATCCTCAGCGCTGCTGAAGAATTTTTTTCTTTAGAATAACAATCCTCAGGGACCTGAAGACTTTTTTCATAAGCATCTGAGGATTTTTTATGGGGAAAAAAGAGTCCACAAGGACCTAATTATTTCTATAAAAAAGGGGCTCTCAGGACCTGAGATATTTTTTCTATAATCCCCAAGGACCTGAGGATTTTTTCTATGGGAAAAAGAATCCTCAAGGATAAGAGGATTTTTCTATATATAAAAAATTTCTCAAAATACTCAGGATTTTTTTTTATAGAAAAGAAGAGACTTCAGTAGTACTGAAGAATTTGTCTATAAAAAAAGAATCATCAGTGAGAATTTTTTTCTACACGAGAAAATCCTTAGGAGTTTGGGGATTTTTTTCATAAAAAACTCCCCATAGTGCTGAGGATTTTTTTCTATCCTCAATGTTCGGAGGCTTTTCACCATCCTTGTCTCCTTTATTTAATTTAATAAATATTTGTATTGAAGCATATCTACATGACTGACTGTCATCATAATGTTGGAGAACACATCAAAACCCACCATAGATGTCATATATAGCTGTTGTTCTATGTAGAATGGCCATTACCTCTCTCTTCCTACAATATTACTAGTAGCAGTTTTGGTGACACAGTGACAACGCTTTAGGTTTGCTTTCCTTTCCATTTGTTGTCGTTCTATTAAAAGTCATTTTTCCTCATCAAATAACCGGGCCACACTTAGATTCATTGCTGCACACCACCTTAACATTTAACATTGTGTAGGCAGACCATCTTCCATCTCTTCACATCATCACCTCACCTCATAGCTCATCTCTCGATGATCTCTACGAGCTTCACATTAAATTTTTTTCATACCACACGTTCATTTTTTTCGAAGTCATTCCATTCAAGCAAAAATATCATCAGCACACACACACACATAGATACATAGTTCCATCATTCATCTAAGTAAACATCTAGACAAGTATATATTCGCACATATACGTAGATAAAGTCAAGATCGAGGGTACACAGGAACGGGATATTTTTCCAAATAAATATAATTCTGAGTACCTCCGAGGTCACATTTTTCTATAGAAAAACAAATCTTTAGTCTCACTGACGACCCTTTGTTTCTATAGAAAAGATTCCGCAGTCTCACAGAGGACTCTTCTATAGAAAAATTTCCGCAGGAAAAAATCCTCATTCTCACTGTGGACTATAGAAAAAAAATCCTCAATCTCACTGAGGACTCTTTTTTCTATATAAAAAACCTGTTTTCTTTTTTTTCTATAGAAAAAACAAATACTCAGTAGGCTGAAGACTCTCTTTTTTTTACGGAAAAAATTCCTCAGTTCCTCTGAGAACTCATTTTTCTATAGAAAAAATTCCTCATTTCCTCTGAGGACTCCCTTTCTAGTCTGAGGACTCTTTTTTTTCTATAAAAAAAAATCCACAGACACAGACAAGACTTTTTCTATAGAAAAAATCCTCCGTACGCTGAAGACTCTTTTTTACAGAAAAAAATTCCTCAGTTCCTCTGAGAACTCATTTTTCTATAGAAACAATTCCTCATTTCCTCTGAGGACTACCTTTCTTTTTTTCTATAAAAAAAAAATCCACAGTTCTTTTTTTATAGAAAAAAATTTCCGGACTCTTTATACTTTTTATAGAAACAAATTTTTAGGGCCCCTGAGAACTCTTTTTCTATAGAAAAAATTCCCAGGACCCCTGAGAACTCTTTTTCTATAGAAAAAAATTCTCAGGACCCCTGTGAACTCTTTTTCTATAGAAAAAAATTCTCAGGACCCCTGAGAACTCTTTTTCTATAGAAAAAATTCTCAGGACCCCTGAGAACTCTTTTTCTATAGAAAAAATTCTCAGGACCCCTGAGAACACTTTTTCTATAGAAAAAATTCTCAGGACCCCTGAGAACTCTTTTTCTATAGAAAAATTCTCAGGACCCCTGAGAACTCTTTTCTATAGAAAACAATTCTCTTCCTTCGTCCTGTGTATCTCGACCTTTCTTCCAAATATCCCCAAAATTTGTCAGATGTTTAGAAGGCAACACATTACAACAACATCAAAAACATACATATACATGTACATCTCCATGTATCATTGTTGTTGTTTTGATTGTCGTTTGTGTCAAGATATCCCTGCGACATGCTTGAAAATGACACTCTCAAAGCTTGAGCTCTGTCTGGCGGCAGGAATCAACTTCCACAGATATGTATCCCACACATACATATGCACCCATACATCTTCAGACATTCACCTACACATGCTGTTTTCCAAAGAATGCAGGAGACACAAGGTGAGCATAGAGAGACATTGAGGCACACATTAATGTGTCTACTCCTAGATCCTTGCTGTTGTCCTGCATATTTTTGTAAACATTTGCCATAAACCTGGGTTGTGTGTATGTATGTGTGTGTGCTGCTGCCTTTAACTCTTCTGTGGTGTGTTTATGCGACTTTTTTGCAATTTTTTTGTTTTTTTCTTTTCTTCTTTATTTGTTTTGTTTTTTGTTCTCCTTCTCTATGTATTTTTCTGTGTTCTTGTTCTTCTTCTTCTAGGATGGACAACGTGGTCATTTAGAGGGCCTAGCATCCGTTTATTGTGAATTGTTAATGGCTCCCTTCGGAGATATTTTAAGTGCTTTAGAAAATGCCAGACAAGCAGCATGGGCTGAACGCAGTCCCATGAATCCTGCCGGCGGCAGTGGGAGTAGCGGTAGTGGCAGTGGCGTGAGTGGTGGCATTGCCACACAACGACACCACGGTCATCGTGGCAATTCCAGCCGTGGTGGTCATCTACCAAATAGTCATAGTCAGCCCATATATGTGCCAGGAAAATATTCGGTATGTATGTTAGAAGCTACCAACCTAACCAAACAACCAACCAACCATCCAAACCTAACTGCCCTCACCCTACCCCATCTCCCATCATCACTAACAGAATATCATCGGAGAGTCAGCATCTTTTTACCTCATCTCATCCTCCTAGCTAACCACAATATTCCCCATAACAACATCATGTTTTTGTCCACAACCTGAACCTATCAACCGAAACTATTACAACTTGGCTCCAAGACTTCCCCTTCTCCCCCTGCCCCATAAAATGACCAGAAGTTGGAGCAGATGAAAGACTGCCCTTGAATGGTATTGAATAACTTGTTTTTTTATTTTCATTTCGATTCGAATCGGTTGATTTTTTTATTTGTCTGATTTGATTTTGGATTGTTGTTGTCGGTCGGTCGGTCGCTCGTTTGGTCTGTCTTATTCCCATTTGGCCCTGATTGTGAATTCTATTTTTGTGGAGCGGAAAAAAACACAACACAAATTCAATAATCTCAAAATATATTCCGGCCATGGTTGCCAATAATATTCCCTGGCCTAAAAAAAGATGTTATGATGCATGTTTGTGTGTATTGGTGTGAGTGCGTGCGTGCGTATGTGTTATGCCGGTGTTTGCAAAATATTCGCTATGTAAATGTTTATGTGTATGGCTTTATTTTTTCTTTGCATGTATATGTTTGTCTGCTTCTATGTCTGTCTGTATGTTTGTGTATGTGTTATGTTTTTTATTTTTGTTTTTCTTATTGGAATTTTTTTCGAATATTTGGTTTTTGTTCCTCTACCGGGCCTAAGAGCCTGCCAGCCTGTTCCAAGAGTGCCAAAAGGTGGCGACGTTTTTGATTAAGTGTTAGCATAAACATACATCATAACAACAACAAAAAACGGGGAGGGGTACACATATGTAGTACGTGTTGACACGAATACTGTTCCACGAGTTCCGCAAAGCTACCACAAATGGGAGTTAATGAAATTTTTTTCATGGTCTTTACAAGGGAGAGGATTTTTTAAAAATTATTTTTCAAGGCTTGGATTCAAAGGCGTGGATTTTTTAAAAATTATTTTTCAAGGCTTGGATTCAAAGGCGTGGATTTTTTAAAAATTATTTTTTTTTTCAAAGGCGTGGATTTTTTAAAAATTATTTTTCAAGGCTTGGATTCAAAGGCGTGGATTTTTTAAAAATTATTTTTCAAGGCTTGGATTCAAAGGCGTGGATTTTTTAAAAATTATTTTTCAAGGCTTGGATTCAAAGGCGTGGATTTTTTAAAAATTATTTTTCAAGGCTTGGATTCAAAGGCGTGGATTTTTTAAAAATTATTTTTCAAGGCTTGGATTCAAAGGCGTGGATTTTTTAAAAATTATTTTTCAAGGCTTGGATTCAAAGGCGTGGATTTTTTAAAAATTATTTTTCAAGGCTTGGATTCAAAGGCGTGAATTTTTTAAAAATTATTTTTCAAGGCTTGGATTCAAAGGCGTGGATTTATTAAAAATTATTTTTCAAGGCTTGGATTCAAAGGCGTGGATTTTTTAAAAATTATTTTTCAAGGCTTGGATTCAAAGGCCTGGATATTTTTAAAATTATTTTTCAAGGCTTGGATTCAAAGGCGTGGATTTTTTTTAAATTATTTTTCAAGGCTTGGATTCAAAGGCGTGGATTTTTTAAAAATTATTTTGCAAGGCTTGGATACAAAGGCGTGGATTTTTTAAAAATTATTTTTCAAGGCTTGGATTCAAAGGCGTGGATTTTTTAAAAATTATTTTTCAAGGCTTGGATTCAAAAGCGCGGTTTGTTTTTATATTATTTTTTACCCTATGGGAGATATGGTATAACTCTTCCAATTACGATATTTTCCAATTTTCCCTAATCCTCTCCCTAACACCAAATCGGTTAAACAAATTCGAAAAGAAGATTCTATATTTATTTCAAATGGAACACCTTCTTGGTTCGACATCCGCCTTCCTCGTTTTTCTTCAGGTTACGACAACATTTATTTAGCAGTCATCTCTTCCACATGTATGAACCGAACATACACATCTTGTTTCGATTTGTTTCCTTTTTTGTGGGGATTGCGAACTTATTTGTAGCTTGGGTTTTCTGGTTCCGTTAACAATTCCCAGGATGCCTCAAAAGAATGTACCAAAAAGAAAAACCAAAGAATGAAAAATAAACATCCAACCGAATAGGAATGGAACTCCAGCGAACAATAACTTTGACTTTGTTTAACGTTTGCCGAACACAGGCGGCCATGGCAGCATACCTAGGAATATGTAGAGTACGAAAGGCAATGACGTTGGCTGGTGATATCCAACGTGTGTGTGTGGGTCTAGTGTTGACATGCCCTTTAGGGGATTATCTTCTATCATCCTGAGTTTTGCCATAGAAGAAGACAGTACTAAGCGACTAACTGACTGACTACAATCAGCTGACAGACTAAGCAGGAACAAAACGCCAAAGACTTGAAAAAACAACAAAAATAAAAATAAACACTTCTTCAATTTCTTGCATTTCTTACCTTTGCCTTGCCATGCATTGAGGGTCTTTGTAATTCCTAACCATAAACAAAATACGGGGGGAACCATGTTCCGGCATATGAAGAAGATAGACGATACATGTATGGGGGAGCTTGAGCCATTTCTAGTTGGTTTCCTTTTCTCTTGTTATCAGCAGGCAATGTGTAGTACAGAGGGAATATGTGTGTGTGAGAGTCTTGTGAAATGTGTCCTTTTTGGTTCCATCTTCCACCTTTGAGCAGTGTTGTTGTTGTTGTTTGGCTGCATTTTAATGCAAAACAAGCAAATTGTTTTCTCCTCTTCGTTTTTTTTCAAGTTGAGGCTACACAACTTGACTTGGCAATAAAAAACAACGACACCAACCTAACTAAACTTCAAAACTCAAACACGAAATACTTCTTAGTCCCAAAAGAGGGAAAATGAACACCCACACATGACTACCGATATACATACAGTGGAACCTCAAGGCCATTGGAAACCAACTAGGAAATCTTTTGGGCATGACTTCAAATAAATAAAATTTGTGTTTTCCTAAATTTTGAAAACCCACTACTCGTTTTTTGATTATCTAGTCTCTAACAAGGTTCCACTGTCCTACATATCTTCCTCTAAATTCTCGGGTATTACGTTTGAGTTACAAAAAGGCTTGTATTTTTATTTTGGTTTTTTCTCTTTTTTCATTTTCTGTCCCCAAGCAAATATTCACAAGAAAAGGATGACGGTGATGAGAATGAAGTTCCCGTAGACATGTGTGAATATCATCAAATATTCCTTCTTTGGCACATAAGTGTCCTTTCACTTTGGCTTAAACATCATGTACATACAAATTTCTAAACAAATATAATATTTGTACAAAGGTGGCAAATAAAATTGTCTGAAATTTTTTTTTCTGACAGTGACAATTAAAGACACAAGAAAATGAATTCCCAACTAAATCTCAAAGGAAATTTGAGGACAGGAATAAAACATGAAAAAATAATAAGTTAGGATATAGAGAAAACCAGTGATACGATACCCTACACAACTTCCACGGAACTCAAACTTTCTGCGAATGTTTATTCTGGGCAATATTTGCACCCTATTGCCCGATTAGAGGTCAACAGCAACGCTTCCTTCCACAGACATATATTACGAATATTACTAATATCCAGTACAGCCCCTCTAATTACTTGTCCAGATTCCTTTCGCCGTGGGTTGAGTTGAGATGTTCGGCTTATAATTTTTGCCAACAGATCGACTCGAAAAACACACAAAAATTAAAGTTTTCGTCCACATCATCCCAAAATTATTATCTGATCATCACCGAAAATTATAGGCGTTGTCCTTCACCATTCCTGGACCCTCATGAAAAGTTTCAAACCGATCAACGCTATATTTTCGCCCTCCAGTGTGGTAATTGGTTACTAAATAATATCTCAGTACGTAAGCACTTGTAAATATTTAAGTGTAACTCCCACATCTGAGTACATTCGACCATATAATTGGTATCAATTTAAAGGTCAACCACTCCTCTTGAATATGCCATCAAATTTTAGGGTCTATGTCCTTCAGGAGTAAATACATACGCCATAGAATACAAATTTTATAATTTTTCACACAAAAGTCAGGGTCCATTTGACCCGCTAAATATTGACCGATCTTTATCAAAACAGGCATGGTTATTCTCTGGCCCGATCCCCTTCTCCTTGCAAAAACTCGCGGTGTTTGGGCCATAATTGCGGCCTCTGGAGCAACCAGAAAAACCGACAAAAATAAAGTTTTTGGTCCATTTCATCGCCTAAATATTAACCGAAGTTTTCCAAAAACAATAGGGATCTTCATTGGGCCGAACCCATCCTACATGCAAAATTTCGTGGAGATTGGTCCATAACTGTGGGCTGTATCGTGTTTACAAAATATAATGGACAGACGAAAGGACGGACACACATGTCTAGATCGACTCAGCTAGTCGAGATATGACGATCGGTATACTTAAAGGTGGGTCTAGGACCAATATTTCGCTGCACAAAGCTATAATACCCTGACAACATAGTTGTGTAGGGTATAAAAATATATCCATAGGTCCATTAATCCTAGAAAAATATTTCTTCAAAAAATCCACGCCTTCGGCAAAACCTTGAAAAATATGTCCTTAAAAAATCCACGCCTTCGGTAAAACCTTGAAAAATATTTCTTTAAAAAATCCTTGAAAATTGTTTCTTTAAAAAATCCACGCCTTTGGCTGAGTCCTTGAAGAATATTTCTTTAAAAAATCCACGCCTTTGGCTGAGTCTTTGAAGAATATTTCTTTAAAAAATCCACGCCTTTGGCTGAGTCCTTGAAGAATATTTCTTTAAAAAATCCACGCCTTTGGCTGAGTCCTTGAAAAATATTTCTTTAAAAAATCCACGCCATTGGCTGAGTCCTTGAAAAATATTTCTTTAAAAAAGTCCACGCCTTTGGCTGAGTCCTTGAAGAATATTTCTTTAAAAAATCCACGCCTTTGGCTGAGTCCTTGAATAATATTTCTTTAAAAAATCCACGCATTTGGCTGAGTCCTTGAAAAATATGTCTTTAAAAAATCCAAGCCTTTGGTTGAATCCTTGAAAAATATGTCATGGAAAAATCCACGCCTTTGGTTGAGTCCTTGAAAAATATGTCTTTAAAAATGTACGCCTTTGGTTGAGTCCTTGAAAAAAATGTCTTAAAACATTCACGCCTTGGGGTTGGTCCTTGAAAATATGTCTAAATCCACATTTTCAGATAATCCTTAAAGCCAATTCTCCCTTTGATATCTCTCTTTCCTTTTCCTTCTAGAGCCAGAGTTATTTATTCCCAATTACTTTTTTCCTAACTTCTATTAGGAGCCAATAATTAAGCCATAAATTGCCAACATAAAGGAGTGTAGAAAACTCCTCACATCAAAATGATTTTTTTTGTAGTTAGGACCTCAATGTGACCGGTCGTCAATTGCCTCTCAGTTCCTCAAAAAAAAAACTTCGCAACATATTTTTTTTCTGGAATGACCAAAGTTTTGTTGTTCATGGTCATTCCTATAATGTTCCGCAATGGTCATTACAAGCCTAACCAATGTTAAGCGGTGAAAATTATTACCTTACCTCCTACCTCTCCCTTAGGATTTCTCCAGGGGTGGGGACTGCTTTTGATTAACATTTGATTGGGCCAAGTAAAAAATCCATTTTACGGAATTTTTTCGTATTTGTTATGTGGTCGCGTTTGCAGTTGACATTTCGACCCAAGTTGTTTGTGTTTTGTTGTTGTTGTTATTGTGTTAAGAAGTTTTTTATTATTATTGTTGTTGTTGGCTTTTTTGTTTTTTTTTTTTTGTAATATGGCTCCATTTGCTGTTGGTTTGTCAGAAAATAACTTTGTTTAAAGTTATAATTCGAAATGTTATGACTTGTCAGGGTAGAGGGGAGGAGTGGATGGAGGAGGTTGGTAGGGGGTGGGTTGATCCTCTGCATATATCCATCCCGCAGTGGATTTATTTTATTAGAAACTTTTTTGTTTTGTTATGAACAAATTATACGTGTTGTTTGTTTTGTTCGGTGTTTTTTTCTTCCTTGCTTTATTCCGAGGTGATTCCTCCGGTTTTTTGCCTTTGCTTTTTTAGGCAGTTTCTAGTTGGCTTTCTTGTGGCGCAATTCCTTAAATAATTTTCTCTGAGTTTTGTGTTTAATGGCTGTGTCAAGTTAAGTAGTATTTTGAAGTAGCCCGACCAGTCAGTCAGGATGATGTGTGTGTGTGTCTGAGGGTTCGTTGTTGTTGTTTTTGTTGTGGTGGCCTCCTCAAGTAGTCTCTTGAAATTAATGCTACTTAACAAAAGTTTGACAACGTTGTTAACTTGGCCATTTATTTAGTTCTTAGAAGGCCAGGGTGTGAAGATCTCATTCTGGGGTGATGGCGGCAGAGCCTGCTTGAGATGGTGTATTGGTGTGTGTGGTCGTTTGGTGTTTTGTATCCTTATTATTATGCCCCAAGGTGTTGAGTCAAAGAAGCCACTTGTAAAAGCAATTTTTTGTTGCTGCCAAACAAAAACTTAACTACAAATAAATGAATAGGAAAATAAAAATAAAAACGCCGACGAAGAACAAGTCGAAGTAGCGGCGGAAACTTTTTTGTTGCGACCTAAACGTTAACCTTTAGAAAAATTAACAAAAATTAAATGTTCATGTTCATTCTTTTTTGTGAGGCTTCCTTTTGTCTTTTCCCTTTCATTTCAATGTTTTCGTTTTCATTTTTTTTAATTTTGTTTTCTCTCTTATTTTATTGTCCTTTTGTTGTTGTACTTTTGTGTTAAGTGTTGTACTACAACTACTACTGCCACTGAAGAAGAAGGTGAAGAGTTTGTTGCTGGCTAGTTAAGTTTTCTTCAACACCACCAACAAATTTTGCCTTAAGGATACACACCATCTAGCTGGGCAGCTAGCCAGCCAGTCGACCAAACATGTTGCATGTCCTTCATTATGAAGTACGAAGTCCTTTACGGTTATTATTATGATTTTTGTTTTTTTTTTTGTTTTTGGTTTTTTTTATTATTTTTTCCATTTACTTTCTTTTAGATTTTGGTTTCATTTTTTGTTGTTGCTGTTTTTTCCTTATTCAGCATATTTAAGTGGCGTTTAACTTGACCATGAATTATGATTATAGAGGTCTCGCCTCAAAGAAAACTAATTTTTTCGACTTAATCTATTTCATGGTTATGGTTGTCGTTTTATTTTTTCTCTTCACATTATTTTAAATTCGGGATATTTTTGGAAAGACATCTTTTAAGGATTTCATTAAAAATATATAAATCCTGGAAAAAATGGTAAAACAATATTTTTATAAGGACCAAAGTGGGGGAAAGTGGGAATAGGCTTGGATTTTTTAAAAATATTTTTCAAGCACTACCATACTTCTCGATTTTTATACCCTACACAACTATGTTCTCAGGGTATTATAGCTTTGTGCAGCCCCAAGAGTTTGTAACGCCGGAAAATATTGGTCCTAGACCCACCTTTAAGTATACCTAACGTCCTATATCCGCTAGCTGAGTCGATCTAGACATGTGTGCCCATCCGTCTGTCCATTATAATTTGTTAACACGATACTGGCCACAGTTATGGACCAATCTTCAAGAAATTTTGCATGTAGGAACGGTTCTGGCCAATGACGACCCCTATTGTTTTTGGTAAAGATCGGTTAATATTCAGGGGATGAAATGGACCAAACACTTTAATTTATTATTTTTTTTTGATTTTCTGGTCGCTCCAGAGGTCGCAATTATGGCCCAAACATCGCGAATTTTTACATGGTGAAGAGGATTGGGCCAAAGGATAAGTTTGCCTGTTTTGATACAGATCGGTCAATATTTAGCGGGTCAAATGGACCCTGACTATTGTGTGAAAAATGTCAAAATTTGTATTATATGGCGTATAGATTTACTCCTGAAGGACAAAGAGCCGAGAAGTTGATAGTACATCCAAGAGGAGTGGTTAATCTTTAAATTGATACAAATATTATTGTCGTATGTACCCGGTGCTTACGTATTCAAATACTAATTATTAACCCATTACCAACCTAGATCGCTTTGAAATGTTTCAGGAGGTTCCAGTTGTGGTCAAGGACAGCACCTATAATTTTTTTTTCGAGTCGATCTATAGGCCACAATTGATTGCCGAACATAACAACACAACCCACGTTGAAGGTCCAAAGAGTGCAAATATAGAACCACAAAAAGTTAGATTTTCGTGGATGTTGTGTAGGGTATCATATGGTCGGCCCCGTCCGACTATACTGGTCAGCTAACTGGTTTCCTAATATTTTTCAAAGTTTTTTTTTCGAAATATTTTTTACTTATTATTATACCCTTCACTACACTGTGGTACAGGGTATTTGAGAATATGCATAGAATCACTTTCTAAGTCGATTTATGCATGTCCGTCCGTCCGTCCGTCCGTCGGTCTGTCTGTCCATGTTAAATTGTAAACAAAGTACAGGTCGCATTTATGATCCGAATTGGATGAAATTTGGCCCAGGTCACTTATTCGGCCCAAGGACGAATCCTATTAAAATTGGGAAAAATCGGTTCAGATTTAGATATAGCTCCCATATATATTTTCGTCCGATTTAAGGTAAATGATGAACTAAAGAACCTATATATTTTTCGATGTGCACGAAATTTGGCATAGCGTACTGAATTAAGTCTATAGTGATGTGTGTTAAGTTTAGTGAAAATCGGTTCTGATTTAGATATAACTCCCATTTATATTTTCGTCCGATTTTAGGTAAATTGCGTAGGTAAATTGTCTGATTGAAATTACACTTTTAACAGTGCGGCGTACGGAATAGCGTGTATCAATTTAGCTATAAAAGGTTTTCTATAAATTTGTCCCATGGTACGCAGACGACTCTATCCGAATCTGCCCGAATGAAATTAAATTTATTATAGGTTGCAGAAAGACATGCGTGTGTTCCTTCGAGGGAACATTGCCATGCAAATGTAAAGATACATATGCACAATATACCCAAAGTGGTGAAGGGTATCATATAGTCGGCGCAGTCCGACTTTACTACTTTCCTTAGTGTTTTTTATATTATTATTTATTTTCAAGGCGAAACGATAAAACCTGTGGTCATTCCATGTCCTTTTCACGATATAATTTCCATTTCAGTCTCCATCCTTCCTCTCCACTGTTTCTTTTTCCCTCCTCACACACCGCTTTCTTAATATTTCTTCTCACTCATTCCCCAATTTCCACATAATAATATATTATTTCTTTTTTCTTACTCCTATTTCCTCCACAGCCCTCCAGTTGCCTATCGGACAAGGAAGAAGATGAAATTTATGGTTTCGGCTACGGCGTGTTTGCACCACGTGTTGGTCGTGGCACCTTAACGCAACAGCAACATTTTATACAACAACAAACGCTGCAGCAGCAGGCACAAATCAACCAGCAGCAGCAACAACAACTGTCATTAATGCAAGGTGGTGGCGGTGGTCATCAATTACAGCAACGCCATCCACAAAGTTTACAATCGATCCCGCCCAATGCTGCTCATTTGAATTTTGTACAACAAAAGTAAGTTGGTGATAAAAAACACATTTTTGTTATTATTGTTTTCTCTTTTGTTGTTGTTATTAATAAAAGTGAAAACAATCAATTTTAATAAAAATTTATTATTTTTTTTACAGTTGCCTAAGTCCTCGCTCAGCTTATTTTTATGAATTTCCACCAACGACGGGTAAGTTTTGAAATTTTATTATTTTTTCAATTGTCAAAATGAAGGACGGGACGACCGAAAAATCCCATAAATCCTTAAAAATCATTAAACATATTTCTTCTTCTTCGATACATTTTATTCAGTACATCACTCAACCCACATAGACTTTCAATAAATAATAAAAAAGTGGTTAAAATTTGTTTTAAGCCTCAACCAAAAACCTATAAAATCAGATTTTCCGGACAATGTGTTTTTAATGACACCCTGAGTATTTTTTTACGATGAGTCCTTTTTCAAAAAATGCAAAAAGTTTGGGGGAGCTTAAAAGCTTCCTGTTTTAATGTTTAGAATTTTTTTCGTGGCAAAAAAAAGGGTGACAAATCACTAAGTAACCATTTTCCATTTTCTTCAACCGCCTCCCCTCTAAATGCGACCTCTTCTACTACCAGTTAATGTGCAACCAACCCTTCTCTCGAGAGACCATCATCGCTACCAAAGTTATAAAAGCTTCCGCTTTAAATTGATTTTACCGGAAACCCGTTAAGTAATTTGCTTATTTATACTTATGCTCCAGCTCTGCTAAATACGACATATGGATGTATGTATGTAAATGTGTTAACTACCTACCTTAATGTCTTCTCTCATATCGTTATGGCCATTAGCACTCACGAATTAATGGAAAGCTGGGGGAGGGAGAGGTTGCTAACCATAACAAATCGGAAGTTCGAATGCAAAGTTATCGAACTGCAGATACATAATTCATTTAGACAAATGTAAGGTTACTACCCCTAGGGGGGTCAACCAGGGTCGGGCGGGAGGTATTTGAAGAGGAAAGTTATTTAAATGGGTTAGAAGTCATTAGTGTTCGTTAATAATTCGTTTAGGTTAATTGAATGCAACATATGGTCAACTAAAATCTTATTAACATGGTAATGGAATTTTGGTAAAGAGGAAGGATAACTCACAGGATATACTTCAAAGGACACACCAATTTTCAAGGGCTCAACCAAAGGCGTGGATTTTTTAAAGACATATTTTGCAAGGACTCAACCAAAGGCGTTGTTTTTTAAGGACATATTTTTCAACGGCTCAAACCAAGGCGTGGATTTTTTAAAGACATATTTTTCAAGGACTCAACAAAAGGCGTTGATTTTTTAAACACACATTTTTCAAGGACTCAACCAAAGGGGAGGAATTTTTAAAGACATATTTTCAAGAACTCAACCAAATGCGTGGATTTTTTAAAGACATATTTTTCAAGGACTCATCCAAAGGCGTGGATTTTTTAAAGCCATATTTTTCAAGGACTCAACCAAAGGCGTTGATTTTTTAAAGACATATTTTTCAAGGACCAACCCTCAACCAAAGGCGTGGATATTTTAAAGACATATTTTTCAAGGACCATCCAACAAGGGGTGAATTTTTAAAGACATATTTTTCATGGACTCAACCAAAGGCTTGGATTTTTTAAAGACATATTTTTCAAGGACTCAACCAATGGCTTGGATTTTTTAAAGATCTAATACAACACGGAAACTCGACGTCGAAAAGTTGCAACAGGTAGCCGAGGCCTACTCCGCTCAAATTACCCACCTGCTTGACGAAACCACTTCTTGTCCCGATAATAGCAAAAGCAACACTTGGGTACCAAAAACCACCAACAAGAAACCCATGGTGCGATCAGTAGTCTCGTAATGCTACTGATGTGAAATGTGATATGATGGAGAATTATCGGGAGAAAAAGAGAGAGGAGAAACGTGTTTTCAGAAAAAAGAAGAAAGAACATGAAAATCGTGATCGTGAGCAAATCGAGATATACAGGAGTCAGAATGAAGTCCGGAAATTTTACCAACGAGTAAAACGCCAAACTGAAGGATTTGGTGCACGCACATCCTCCTGCAGAGATGAAAAAGGAACCTGCAATTAATCGGCTCAAGAACAATAAAGCAGCAGGAGACGACAGGTTACCAGCCGAACTATTTAAGACTGGTGGTCAGATGCTGGTCAGGAGCATGCACCAGCTGTTTGGTACAATTTGGCTAGAAGAATGCATGACCAAGGATTGGAAACTCAGCATCTTGTTTCCCGTGTACAAAAAAGGAGACAAGACAATATGTGCCAACTATAGAGGAATTAGCCTTCTTCCCATCGCATATAAAGTGTTATCCAGTGTGCTGTGTGAACGATTGAAGACAATGTTCAATGACATTATTGGGCTATACCTATGCGGCTTCAGACCTGGCAAATCCACCATTGACCAGATTTTCGCTCTGCGCCAAATCCTGGAAAAGACCCACAAAAAACACATCGACACATATCACTTATTCGTCGACTATAAAACCGCATTCGACAGACCTATCCGTTCAGAGGTATTTAAAGTCATGTCTACGTTCAGCATTCCTGCAAAATGAATACGGCTATGCAGGACAACTTTAAGTGGCACAAGATCAGCAGTTAAAGTCGGAAAGGACCTCTCGTAGCTCTTTAATACCGAACGAGGATTCAGACAAGGTGACAGTTTGTCATGTGACCTTTTTAACATCGTGCTGGAAAAGGTCATACGAGACGCAAAGGTGAACAGAAATGGCACTCTGTACACCAAACAACACATGTTACTCGCCTACGCCGATGACATCGATATAATGGGTCGATCATAGCGTGCGGTAACAGCCGCCTTTGATCAAATTGAAAAGGAGTCTGCCAAAGTGGGTCTGGCAGTAAACGGCGAGAAGACCAAGCTGATGGTATCAAAGTGCAAGACGTTCAGTATACTCGGACAAACTGTGGAACTTGAGAACTACAGATTCGAGGTATTGAATATTGTATTGAGCTGCGGCGACTACGATGGCTATGTCATGTTCTGCGAATGAATGAGAATGCCCCAGCTCAAAGCGAGCCTACTGATAGTTCCCGTAGAAGGGGAAGGCCACGATAATTTTTTCAAGGGTTACCAATAAGAAAAATTTTGTTTAGCTATTTTTTGTTCTTCCTAAGAGCCCTGTGTCAACTGCAGTTATTTTATTGATATCCTTTGGTGTATATTTATTTTTCTGGGGATTGAAAAAGTGTCATTGAGGATTTTCATTTCTATTTCAAGTAGTTTGTTATCCAACAATTTATTTTGTAAACAGGTTTGGCCATAAAATATTGAAATGTCAAATATTTACACACTTCAACTAACATCAATACCACCATCACGTCACTATCATAACACACACACTAGGAGGACAATATTATCCTTGTTGGTTGTTATCGCCTCTTGGTTAACAAACAAACAAATCTGCCGACAAAAATAAATTCTGCAAATGACCTTCCTTATCCGAGTATTTGAATTTGGAAATCCTTTATTATTGCGTGTCCTAAAAATTCAAGTGTTATTCCTTTTTTGTTGTTGGTGGTGGCCTTGTTCAAATATCAAATGTCATAGTGAAGTGCTGAAGATGTTGATGTCTGCAACACAGAATCTATAGACTTTGCGTTTTTTGCCAAATTGACATCAAATCAAAAATCGGCAGCCACCCTTTTTGCTAGTTTTCTTTGAAAAATATAAAAATTTCCAAGAAACTAAAAAAAAAACAGCCAGAGATAAATGGTCCCCAATCAATAGTGCCTGAGGAAAAAGGAACCAAAAAATCCAACTCAGAAATCAAAAAGAATATCGTAATGATGTCACACTGCAGTCAAACAAAAATTGAAAGAGAACACAGAGAAATTATTTGGGGTGGGGGATTCAAACAAAACTTATTTTTTTTATATCCAAGTCAAATATCAAAAGGCATTGAAGCAAATCACTTGATGAACGAGTGTGTATGTGTGTCTAAGGACATAACGAAACTAATAATCCGGAATTTGTAGATTGATTTTTTTCTATGGGAGAGTGATGTATTGAATGCGGATATGTATGTTCGTTAAGATGTTCTTCTGTAATTTTCTTGTTAATATAATTGTTGTTCTTGTTGTATTTCTTCTTTTCATTTTCATGATTTTTTTTCCAGAGGGTCGTGAAACTAAAAAACGCACAACATTAGCCCGTTTACTGAAAGGATTAAAGACCGTCAATCGTCGAGATCGTGCCAGCCATCAAAATACAGCAGCTCAAGCCCAAGTCAGAGTAAGTAAAAATAATATTTTATAGATAGAAAAAAATAAGAATTTAATATTGTTTAAGCACGCATAAAAATATATTTTTTAAGGACCCATCCTAAGACGTCGATTTTTATACCCTTCACCACACTTTGGTACAGGGTATTATGTCTTTGTGCATATGTTTGTAACAGGCAAAAAGAAACGAGATAGACACATGGTTCCTTTTGAGAATATGCATAGAATCACTTTTTAAGCCGATTTATGCATGTCCGTCCGTCCGTCTGTCCGTATATATTTTGTCCGATTTTATGTAAATGGTACCCTATGCAAGATTTCGTGCAAATCGAAAGATATATAGTGCACCAAAGTCCCTATATATCTTTCGATTTGCACGAAATTTTGCATAGGGTACTGAATTGAGTCTTGAATGATGTGTGTCAAGTTTCGACAAAATCGGGTCAGATTAGGATATAGCTCCCATATATATTTTCTTCAGATGTAAGGTAAATCGGACACCAAAGTCCATATATGTCTTTCGATTTACACGAAATTTGCCATAGGATACTGAATTAGGCCCAGAATGATGTGTAATAAGTTTCGTAAAAATTGGTTCAGATTTAGATATAGCTCTCGTATATAGTTTCGTCCGATTTTATGTAAATAGTGCACCAAAGTCCTAATATATCTTTCGATTTGCACGAAATTTTGCATAGGGTACTGAATTGAGTCTTGAATGATGGGTGTCAAGTTTCGAAAAAATCGGGTCAGATTAAGATATAGCTCCCATAAATATTTTCGTGCGATTTAAGGTAAATCGGGCACCAAAGTCCATATATGTCATTCGATTTACACGAAATTTAGCATAGGGTACTAAATTAGATCCAGAATGATGTGTGCTAAATTTTGTTCAGATTTAGATATAGCTCCCATATATATTTTCGTCCGATTTTATGTAAATGGTGCACCAACGTCCCTATATATCTTTCGATTTGGACGAAATTTCGCATAGGGTACTGAATTGAGTCTTGAATGATGTGTGTCAATTTTCGAAAAAATTGGGTCAGATTAAGATATAGCTCCCATATATATTTTCGTCCGATTTAAGGTAAGTCGGGCATCGAAGTCCATATATGTCTTTCGATTTACACGAAATTTAGCATAGGGTACTGAATTAGATCCAGAATGATGTATGCTAAGTTTCGTAAAAATCGGTTCAGATTTAGATATAGCCCCCGTATATAATTTCGTCATATTTTACGAAAATTGTGCACGTGTGTTAAGTTTCAAGAAAATCGGTTCAGATTTAGATATAGCTCCCGTATATATTTTCGTCCGATTTTATGTACTAAAGACCCTATGTATGTACACTAAAGACCCTATAAATCCTTCGATTTGCACGAAATGTGTACTTATAAATAAATGAAGAACTCAAAATGTGTCCGAATGCACAAAACATACTTAAATAAGTGTGACCTAACATGTGACAAGTTTATATGAAATCGGTTTAGATTTCGATATTTTGCTTTAAATTTATTTACATAATTTTGTCCCATTCTAAGAAGCAACTCTATATCTGACTAAAATTTAGTATAGATTGTAAATTTAATTAGTAAGTTTAATTTTATGTTAATGGTCCTTCAAAAATGGGACGTCTGTTAGGATTCCCTCTGTTGAATATACCTAAAGTGGTGAATGGTATCAAATAGTCGGCCCCGTCCGACTTTACTACTTTCCTTACTGTTTTTAAAATATTTTTCATAGACCTTACAAAAGCGTGGATTTTTTAAAAATTATTTTTCATAGTCTTTGGACCATTTGACGATGTCACTGAGTTATGACGTAGCCCTATCCTTTTTACAACTACAACTAATGTGTTGTTGTTAGTGTTTTATGCATCAAGTTACTACCACACTTATATGTATTAAACCCGCGTCATGCCTTTCCAAACAAAACATAAATTTTACATATGTTCGCGTTTTTACATAATCAGACAGTAACACTAAATCATCCGAATATCAAACGATTATCATAAAATATTTTAAATATTTACATACTCGAATGTTGTTTGGGTATGTGAGTGTGTGTGTGGTATAGAAGTTACTGTTATTTTTTGCAAGTTATAACATTTGTGTCCTTGTTGTTATTGTTTGTCGAGCAACACAACAAGAAACAAAGTTTTAATATTTAGCAGACAAGTAAATATTGAACCCCACCCCTCTCCCTCCACCACACATGTCTGCAACATATATATTTCACTAAAATTTTTACCAATCGAGGTTCGGGGGTCATGGATGGCGGGATGGTTGAGTTGGTTGGGGGTTGGTATTGTTTGATATTGGCGTTATGATGTTAGCAGCTCCAAAAAATTTGTTTCACATAAATAAATGCAAAGTCCGCTGGAGCACAAAAAATGCCAAACAGCTCTGCTGTATCTGTCTATAAACTGTAAAGAACAATTTCGTTTATTTTATTTTTTCGCAAACTTTTCCTTTCTGTTTTTTTTTGCGAGACAATTTTCTTTATGTGCTGAAAAGGACTTTTTTACTGTCTTTTAACGAACGAGAAAAAATTCAACAACAACACTAAAATAAGAAGTAACGAGAATAATAACATCAGTAAATTCATTTTCTTTTCTTGTGTTTTTTGGCGAAAATTAAACCAAACAACCAACCAGCCAGCGAACCGTGGAACCAACCAACAACAACAACATCGTTGGTATGCAAACTTTTAGACATGTGTGTAAATGGATGTGTAAATAAATGAAATGGAGTTTAAAGGGATTGGGGGTAGATTTTGTACCCCTTGGGTGGCTAAGGGGATTAAATTTTCTCTTCTATGTGAGGTCTGTCTGGAGGGTATTGTTTTATGGGTATTATTTTATTACTTTCTTTTTTTTTCGTTTAGAGAAAATATTCAATTTTCATTTTGTAAAGTGATTAAAGACTTTTTTGGGAATCGTTTAAAATTATACAGTAAGAAATTTAAATCTTAAAACCAGACCATGAAAAATAATTTTTAAAAAGTCCACGCCTTTGTAAAGACCTCGAAAAATAATTTATAAACCAGTGACCGGAGCAGTATAGTCGGACCGGGCCGACCATGCGATACCCAACACAACTACCACGAAACTCTAACTTTTTGCGGATTTTTATTCCGAGCCTGGGAAATATTTCCTCTTGCCCGATTAGGTCTTCCTTACACTGACATTTTTTCCGAATATTACTAATACTTGTCCAGATTCCCTTCACCGTGGGTTGTGTTGTAATGTTCGGCTTATAATTGTGGCAATTCGTTGTGTTTTCGGTCCACTTCATCCCAACATTTTTATCTGATCATCACCGAAAATTATAGGCATTGTCTTTGAACATAACTGGAACATCAAGGAACATTTCCAAGCGGTCATCGATATATTTCCGTCATCTAATGTGATAATGGGTTACTAAATAATATCTCAATACGTAAGCACCAGTAAATATTTGAGTGTAACTCCCTCATCAGAGTACATGCGACAATATAATTCGTATCAATTTGAAGGTCAACCACTCTTCTTGGATATAATATAAACTTATCGGTCTATGTTCTTCAGGGGTAAATATATATGCCATAGAATACAAATTTTATAATTTTTCACACAAAAGTTAGGGTCCATTTGACCCGCTAAATAATGCCCAATCCTTATCAAAACAGGCATGCTTATTTTTTGACCCGATCCCCTTCTCCGTGTAAAATTTCACGATTTTCGAGCCATAATTGCGGCCTCTGGAGAAAAATTAAGTATTTGGTCCATTGCATCCCCTAAATATTAACCGATCTTTACCAAAAACAATAGGGGTCTTCATTGGCCAGAACCCATCCTACATGCAGAATTTCGTGAAGATTGGTCCATAACCGTGGCCTGTATCGTGTTTACAAATTATGGTTGAGTCCTTGAAAAAAAATGTCTTTAAAAAATCCACGCCTTTGGTTTAGTCCTTGAAAAAAATGTCTTAAAAAAATCCACGCCTTTGGTTTAGTCCTTGAAAAAAATGTCTTTAAAAAATCCACGTATTTGGTTTAGTCCTTGAAAAAAATGTCTTTAAAAAATCCACGCCTTTGGTTTAGTCCTTGAAAAAAATGTCTTTAAAAAATCCACGCCTTTGGTTTAGTCCTTGAAAAAAATGTCTTTAAAAAATCCACGCCTTTGGTTTAGTCCTTGAAAAAAATGTCTTTAAAAAATTCACGCCTTTGGTTTAGTCCTTGAAAAACATGTCTTTAAAAAATCCACGCCTTTGGTTTAGTCCTTGAAAAAAATGTCTTTAAAAAATCCACGCCTTTGGTTTAGTCCTTGAAAAAAATGTCTTTAAAAAATCCACGCCTTTGGTTTAGTCCTTGAAAAAAATGTCTTTAAAAAATCCACGCCTTTGGTTTAGTCCTTAAAAAAAAATTCTTTAAAAAATCCACGCCTTTGGTTTAGTCCTTGAAAAAATGTCTTTAAAAAATCCACGCCTTTGGTTGAGTCCTTGAAAAAAATGTCTTTAAAAAATCCACGCCTTTGGTTGAGTCCTTGAAAAAGATGTCTTTAAAAAATCCACGCCTTTGGTTGAGTCCTTCAAAAATATGTCTTTAAGAAATCCACGCCTTTGGTTGAGTACTTCAAAAATATGTCTTTAAAAAATCCACGCCTTGTTGGATGGTCCTTGAAAAATATGTTTTTAAAAAATCCACGCCTTTGGTTGAGTCCTTGAAAAATATGTCTTTAAAAAATCTACGCCTTTGGTTGAGTCCTTGAAAAATATGTCTTTAAAAAATCCACGCCTTTGGCTGAGCCCTAAAAAAATATGTCTTTAAAAAATCCACGCCTTGTGTTGGTCCTTGAAAAATATGTCTTTAAAAAATCTTTGGTTGAGTCTTTGAAAAATATGTCTTTAAAAAATCCACGTCTTTGGTTGAGTCCTTGAAAAATATGTCTTTGAAAAATCCACGCCTTGTGTTGGTCCTTGAAATTTTTTTTAAATCCTTGTATATGAATTCGATTTGGTAGCCATTTCTAATGAAGTTGTAACGCTTCCCTGAAATGTGCCTCTTTTTTTGTAGCATCCTCCCCTCGTATATTTCCAAATATTTTTTTATTTTGTTGTAACAAAGAAAGCTTTTAATATTCCATTACATACAATATATGCGGAAGAATCTAATGCCTGCGCCAGTATATTTACTCAAACTCGCTCAAAAGAAGAACGGAAGTTTCCTTTGGTTTGGGGTTCGAAGCCAACGGAAGTTTGGGTTTTAACCCCCACCACCATCCCTTGAAAGGAAAAAAACTCTGAAAATAAAATCCTCCTAAGATTCTTAGATTTATATTATTTGCAAAATTGTTTCTTTTGTTTGTTGTTGTTGTAATTTTTATTATTTGTGTTCCATTCTTGCTGATGTTGTTTTTGTAGAAGATGCTTCACTAAATTTACTGAGAATATTAAAGTTATGGTTATATTCTAAATAATAATAAAAAATATAAAAGGCCATCCCAAAAGATTTTGTTCTTAAAGCCCATATCCATTTCCATTTTTTCGGAAATGGATAACCAGCAATGACCTTTTTTATGCCTTGCAAAATATTTTTTATTACCAATGGGAGGGGGAGGGATGTAGCTGCTGCACCCTTACCACAAAAATCCTGAAACCAAAAAAATGTTAATTTAATCAAAAGCAACAAAAACGAAATGCTATCGTGGATTCCAAACGCAATTGTTGTTGTTGTTGTTTATGGTTTGTTACAACAAAAGCCAAATATTCTGAGAGGGGTGAAGGTGGGGGTCCAGTGATTACAAATGTAGCCAACCAGCCATCCAGCCTCAGGACAGGGGTCTGGCAACCACACATCAACAATAAAAATGCTCAATCTCAAACAATAAATATTTTTATATCCGTAAGCAATTAATTTTGTTGTTGTTATTGTCCCCTACTTTCACCTTGGACCACCCATACCGACCACCTTGTGTGCTGGTGGCCTTTTGAACGTTGTTGCATCAGCAACAAAAAATTTCCCCTACGCAATGTCCCACCATGGAACCCTATTGTGTGAACTTTTTTCCGAAAGATGTATCCACCATGAGAACTTTTTTGCATCCTCCTTTTTGAATCCTTTTTATTGCCTTCAATCTCCTGTTTTTCATATTTTTACCCCCCTCCAAACTTGACATAATTAATTAGAGGTTAAGGCTTATCTTTTATTTCAAGAGCGTTGTGTCATCGTCTGTGGCACCATGCCACCTGGATGGATGATGGGTAACCAATGACGCATTTTTTGCCACCATTCATTTATCCATTCACTCCTGACAGTCACTAAGGCATCGAACAAACAAGGAACAAGCCAACCTGCCATCTCCCGGCAGGTGATAAAGCACGCATTGTGTTACTACTTGTCGTGTTAAATGCCATCGGTGGCAGCCAATGAAATTTCCCTTTTATTTGCCTTCATCAGTCATTGTTGAATGTCAGTCATGGCATGGCTGACTTGCCTGCCTGCCAGCCTCACAGGCAAAGCTGTTGGCAAATTTGCTACTCCTTTCTACGGGGCTGCTGCCATGCTTGGTTTGGTATTACTGCATTACCCTCCAGACTTTTTGGAGTAAAAACTTGGTTACAAATTGTTTCAATCTAATTACGTTGATGATAATCATGATGACATGAAGTGGCTGGTTGCCGGGTTTGGTGGTTGCATGAAAATGCATTGCCGAGTTTCATTTTTCTTTTTTTTTTTTCATCGAAAAATTTCTCTTCTTTTTGGCTTCAAACAAAAGTTTACTTAAGAAGTGCAATTTATATTCAGATTGTGGCAAGAATTCGTTTTTTCGGTTTTATTTTCATCTTCCCAAAAGAGGTTTCATTATGGCTTCCTCAATCGGAAGGAGGAGGGGTGCCTACTTTAGTTTAAAATTTAATTAGATCGACTATTGTCGTCGTAAAGGGAATCAGAATAATGTGAATAGGCACTTAAGGCTGCATACATTTTTTGTGGACTTTTTCTGAAATGAAAATGATTTTTTTTAATTGTTTAGAATGCATTTAAGAGGTTCTGGTTTTGGATATTTAATAGAAAATATATCTGGAGGCGATTTTATTCTAACTTCCAACTTCAACAAGACACTTAAAATGTTAAAATAAAAATAAATGCACTGCATTGATTTGTTTTGTTTTTAGCGAACATTTCGGAGGGTAATTTTTTAACAATGACGTTGATGTCTTTAAAATTGTCGAGAATTAGCCTCTATAAAAATTAAATTAAAAAGACAGGGCAAATTAAAGAAAAAATATATAAAATGGATATTATTCTACCCTAGCTCTTCTCTAGCTCTTGAGGTTCCCATTATTGGGCATGCATTCCTCTAGCTACATTGTACTAAACAGCTGGTGCATGCTCTTGACCAGCATCTGACCACCAGTCTTGAATATTTCGGCTGGTAACCCATCGGCTCCTGCTGATTTATTATTCTTCAGCCGATTAATTGCTTTTATTACGATCATCTCTTATTGGTTATTGGGTACCTTCTTCACCGCCACAATTGGATACAAGAAGCTTTTCAAAATGCTTCTTCCAGATTCTCAACACGCTGTCTGCAACTCTCACCAGGTTTCCTTCTTTATCCCTACAGGAAGATGTGCATGCACCAAAGCCTTCGGTTTGGTGTTTTACTCGTTGGTAAAATTTGCGGACTTCATTCTGACTCCTATACATCTCGATTTGCTCACGCTCACTCTCACGTTTTTCTTGTTCTTCCTTCTTTTTGTTTTTTTTTTTTTTTTTTTGAAAATAAGTTTCTCCTCTCTCCTTTTCTCCATCGCACTGCGTGTTGCTACTGCCTATAGGGTTGCCCTATACGCTGCATTTTTCACATCAGTAGCATTAAGACACTCCTGATCTTACCATGGGTTTCTTGATGGCGGATGTTGGTACTCAAGTGCTGCTTTTGCTGCAGTTTGTATATAGTTGGCAATTTTTTCCCATTATGCTTCTATACTATTATTGGGATAAGAAGTACTTTCGTCAAGCAGGTGGGTAAGTTGAGCGAAGTAGGCCTCGGCAACCTTTTTGGTTTGCAGCTTTTCGACGTCGAGTTTTCGTGTTGTGTTAGATCGTACCTTTGCTGCAACATTAAGACGGATGCGTACCTTGTCTGCCACAAGGTAGAGGTCCGAATCGATATGCGTTCCTCAGATCGATCAATCTAAACACTGGATGAATGCCTTCCGTCTATCACAACATGATCAATTTGATTTCTCGTTGCTTGATCAGGAGAAATCCAGGTGTCCTTGTGTATATCGAGATGCTTGAATTTGGTGCTGCTAACTACAATGTTTTTTGCTGCCGCGAAGTCAATCAACCTCATGCCGTTGTCGGATATTTCTTCATGGAGGCTGAATTTTCCGACGGTGGGGCCAAATATATTTTCCCTTCCGATTTTTGCATTAAAATCTCCTAGCAGAATATTAATGTCATGGCCAGTGCAGCGATTGTATGCTGTTTCTAGGCGCACGTAAAATATGTCTTTGGTCTGCCCATTTTTGGGCAGATCGAAGCATGGGCGCAAATGAGACTGATGTAGAAGAACTTCGCTTTTATGCGGATTATAGCAATTCGCTCATCTACTGGAGTGAATCTGGAGACAAGGTCTTTTATTCTCCTGTTAACCATAAATCCGCAGCCAAATTCATGTCTCGTTTCATGGCAGTTATAATACAGGGCGTAATCGTCAGATTTACTTACGCCTGTCCCTTTCCATCGCATTTCCTGTAAGGAAATAATATCGGCTTTGTACTTCTTCCTGTTCTGTACAACGTGCGCACATTCCAAGTGCAGATTCGCGGATGGTGGTCCTTTATACGTTTGCTGGGGTCATCAACATTAGGGGGGTGTGGTTTTCGTTTTCTTTGCTTTTTCATAGTAGGTTGAGTTTTCCGAGTGTGGGCAACTAACCCACCGCCTCAACCCATTTTTTTTATAGTTCTTATGGGTGAACTCGCAGCACATATTAGCTCACTATTGCATCGGGTGATGAAAATAGCTCACCAGGTGACACCGCGGGGACTGACCTCCCCGCGGTGCACAATAGAGATGAAAGAGGGACCTAGATAAGCCTGGACTTCGCCATGTTAAAGCCAATCAGAGCCGTTGCTTGGTATCTATCATCCCCTACGCCACCAACGTACCAATGTAATCTCATCTTATGTTACTCATACGCCTATGCGTTCCATTAATTATTATCACTAATACGCTCCATATCACGTGACCTAATTTAATTTATTTTTGTGGCAATTGGGGCAATAATAACCTTCAATTTTTCATTGAAGGTTATTATAGGCCATACGAGTTAATTCAAAAAGTCTACTGCAGCGCACTACTTTATACCATTAATAAGTGGTATTTACATTTACTCACCTTTTGTTGCTTATACGCCAAGGTTTTCTCTCAATTAATATCAATTATACGCCTCATTGTATGTAAACTAAATTTTAATTAATTTTTTGTCTTTAACTATTTCAAAAATTTTCATAACATGTTTTATTTTAAAACTTGTAAAAATATCTCATAAAAGGTCATCCTACTTTCAATTAACACTTGAGGAAATAATTTCCAATGTCTTGCCGTAGAAAACCCCCCCATATCTGATTTTCAAGAATAAAACCACACATCTTGAAGACATTTTTGTCCTTCTTTAAAGGTCATACATTGATATAGATTTTGTAGATACCTTCTTTTTTCCAGTTTTGCTCTACTGAAAATGCATTTATGTTTTCAACTGAAAAATTCCATTAGCTAGCTGGATGGGTAGCTAACTAACTATGGAAGCATATATAGCATAACAAATAATGATATTATCATATTTTTGCCATAGCTCTACTCATACTCCAATTTTTGTTTTTGTATAATGTTTTCTAATGGTGTTTCTATCTCTCTCCCTTTTTCCCTTTGCAGGCGGCAAACGAACGTTTACGGCACTTTCAAACCCTAAATGGTGGCCATCAACATAGTTTTGAGGAGACAATCCATAGGGTAAGTATCATAAAAACAATTTTGTTTTTTGGGTTGTTATGTTACAGATATATACACAAATTGGGTTCTGTTATGGTATACAACAGCATGACAAGAAGAAGAAGTAGAAAAAAAACTGGAACTAAAACATGCTACTGCCCTGCGGTATGTGTGCATGGCTGCTGTAATGTGAAGTGAAGGTGAATGATAGAAATCTTATTATGCACTCCAAAGAGCATCAGAGCAGACTAAAGATTCCATACCGACATACGTACATATACATATTCCATCTCGGTACCTATCTATAGCCTTCATCATTGACTCCTATCAGACATATAGCGATATATTGCCGTTCGCATATTCATAAGGCGGCAAAAAGAAGGATATGTGTTGTTATCTGTAGTGTTGATAATGTAATGCCATAGGACACAAAATTGTGCAAAGTTTTACGGCATGTATCTCCTCTGTATTTTCTTGATGTTGTTGTAGTGCAACACACTAAACGTTACAGGTTTCAGGCAAAACAAAAGACTAGAAACTAACATTTAAGAGTTCATTGCCGCTACATCCACTTGTTGTCGACGGAGGCTGAATTCTCCGCATTCATTATTAATGACAAAACAGTAGCAGCAACAAAACGACATTAACATCGACATCAGAGAATAGACAACAACAACCACTACTATTACACAAAAATGTATTTCTAGAAAACTACAAAACATAACGCCTTGCATACATTGAAACAACATCAATATACACTTAGTGACAACAACTGCCGAACCGAAGCTGCATCAGCTCCAGCTGATGCTGTTGGAACTGTTGTTTCGAACCAGAAACAATAGACTCATTGACGTCGTTTTACCTTTACAAGGTACAAAAACTAAAACGGCTGCATTAATAACACCATAAAACAAAAACAACAACATCATCGTCCTTTTTGCCTGCCAGGGCCGCCCTCCCCCTGAATGAATGAGTGTCATAATATTTACTGCAAGCAAACTTTATGACTACAGATTACAAGACACTCACCCACAAATACAGGCATAGGCATTGGGATAGTGACAGGAGTCCTACAGACTGACAAGCAAACAAACACTTCCAAAGGACATCAGCAGGGCCGACAGACAGAACAGGATCATTTAACAACCTTAGTTTTTTTGATGGCAACACCTTGGAGGTACCTATCCACCCTGTATCCTCAGTCATCACCCGCAACTAATGTCTCTGGGAGTTCGCCTTCGCCTTTTATAGCTCCATCATTATCTTCTTCTTTTGGGTTTCTATTACAGTTATGTTAAAATACTTGTTGTTGTTGTTTTTGTTTTCTCATAGAGAAATCATTAAACTTGGAATTGCTGCTAGCCCAAGTGCTTTTAAAACAGCAGCAGCATCACTTTGTTTCTCATGTGTCTCAGGCTATTACACATGTAGCCCCTAAAAGTAGACTTGAAAAAAAATATTCTTTAGAGTACAACAACAAAAACACTCACATATTATTAACATAGATACACATGCACCAACAAAAAACAACAACAACAAAAAAATAAAGGACATATACACTTTGATAAGGCCATACTGGCGGGCAAGAAAAAGGTACTTTTGGGAGAAGAAGAGAGAGAGAAATTATCAAAAAGAGAGGATTTTCTCAAAGAGCAGAATTTTTACAGTATTTTTTAAGGCCTGAGGCTTGGATTTTTTAAAGAATATTTTTTCAAGGACTATAAGAGGCGTGGATTTTTTAAAGAATATTTTTTCAAGGACTATAAGAGGCGTGGATTTTTTAAAGAATATTTTTTCAATGACTATAAGAGGCGTGGATTTTTTAAAGAATATTTTTTCAAGGACTATAAGAGGCGTGGATTTTTTAAAGAATATTTTTTCAAGGACTATAAGAGGCGTGGATTTTTTAAAGAATATTTTTTCAAGGACTATAGGAGGCGTGGATTTTTTAAAGAATATTTTTTCAAGGACTATAAGAGGCGTGGATTTTTTAAAGAATATTTTTTTAAGGACTATAAGAGGCGTGGATTTTTTAAAGAATATTTTTTTACGGAATATAAGAGGCGTGGATTTTTTAAAGAATATTTTTTTAGGGACTATATGGCTCTGATTGGCTTTAACATGGCGAAGCCCAGGCTTATCTTAGTCCCTCTTTCATCTCAATTGTGGACACTGGCCTCCTCGCCGTGTCTCCTGGGGTAGCTATTTTCATCACCCGATGAAATTGTGAGCCAATATGTGCCGCAAGTTCACCCATAAGAACTATAAAAAAATGGGTTGAGGCGTCGGGTTAGTTGTCCACACTCACAAAACCCCTCCTACTATGAAAAAAACAAAGAAAAAGAAAACCAAAGACCCCTAATGTTGACGACCCACGCAAAAGTATAAATGACCACGATCTGCGAACCTGCACTTGGAATGTGCCCATGTTGTACAGAACAGGCGCTTTTTTCGCTTTAATATTACAAAGCCGATATTATTGCCTTACAGGAAATGCGATGGAAAGGGACAGGCGTAAATAAATCAGACGATTACGCACTGTATTATAGCTGCCATGAAACGAGACATGAATTTGGCTGCGGATTTATGGTTAACAGGAGAATAAAAGACCTTTTCTCCATATTCACTCCAGTAGATGAGCGAATTGCTATAATCCGCAAAAGAGCGAAGTTCTTCTACATCAGTCTTATTTGCGCCCATGCTCCGGCCGAAGACAAAGATGAGCAGACCAAAGACATATTTTACGTGCGCCTAGAAACAGCATATGATCGCTGTCCTGGTCATGACATTAATTCTGCTAGGAGATTTTAATACAAAAATCGGAAGGGAAAATATCTTTGGTACCACCGTCGGAACAGTCAGCCTTCATGAAGATACATTCGACAACGGCATGAGGCTGATTGACTTCGCGGCATAAAAACATGTTAGTTAGCAGCGCAAGATTCAAGCATCACGATATAAACAAGGCCACCTGGATTTCTCCTGATCAAGCAACGATAAATCAAATTGATCATGTTGTGATAGACGGAAGGCATTCATACAGTGTGTTAGACGTCGGATCGATTCGAGGAGCGAATATCGATTCGGACCACTACCTTGTAGCAGCCAAAGTTCATACTCGTCTTAATGCTGCAGTAAAGGTGCGATTTAACACCAAAAGGAAATTCGACGTCGAAAACAAAACAGGTAGCCGAGGCCTACTCCGCTCAACTTACCCACCTGCTTGACGAAAGCACTTCTTGTCACGATAATTGTATAGAAGCACAATGGCAAAGAATTGTCCACTCTCTACAAACTGCAGCAAAAGGAACACTTGGGTACCAAAAACCACCTACAAGAAACCCATTCTACGATCGGGAGTGTCGTAATGGTACTGTGAAAAACGCAGCGTATAGGGCAACCCTGCTGGAAATAGCAATACGTAATGTGATGGAGAATTATCGGGAGAAAAGGGATAGGAGGAGAAACGTGTTTCAGAAAAAAGAATAAAGAACAAGAAAAACGTGAGCGTGAGCAAATCGAGATGTACAGAATGAAGTCCGGAAATTCTACCAACGGGTAAAACACCAAACCGAAGGCTTTGGTGCAGGCACATTCTCCTGTAGAGATGAAGAAGGAAACCTGGTGACAGATACAAACAGTGTGTTGAGGATTTGGAAGGAGCATTTTGAAAAGCTTCTGGTATCAAATAGTGGCGGTGAAGAAGATACCCCAGAACTAATAAGATATGACGGTATAGAATGTATACCACCTAGCCAAGATGAGGTCAGAATATCAATTAATCGGCTGAAGAACAATAAAGCAGCATGAGACTGGTGGTCAGATGCTGGTCAGGAGCATGCCCCAGCTGATTAGTACAATTTGGCTAAAGGAATGCATGCCCAATGATTGGAACCTCAGCATCCTGTGTCCCGTGCACAAAAAAGGAGACAAGACGATATGTGCCAACTATAGAGGAATAAGTCTCCTTCCCATCGCATATAAAGTGCTATCCAGTGTGCTGTGTGAACGACTGAAGCCAATGGTCATTGACATTATTGGACCATACCAATGCGTCTTCAGACCTGGCAAATCCACCATGACCAATTTTCACTCTACGCCAAATTCTGGAAAAGACCCACGAAAAACACATAGACACATATCACCTATTCGTCGACTATAAAGCCGCATTCGACAGCCCTATCCATTCAGAGGTGTTTAATGCCATGTCTGCGTTTACTTAGACCATATGTTACTATGGTCTAAGTAAGTAGTTTAGAAACAAGGCCGCCTCCCGCCAGACCAAACTCACACTTTACAAGACGCTGATATTACCAGTGCTGTTATATGGATCTGAAGCATGGGTACTTGCGCAAGCAGATGAGGCAGCTCTTGGGGTGTTTGAAAGAAAAATTCTCCGAAAGATTTACGGGCCGATCGGCGTCGACGGTAAATATCGGTGTCGATTGAAGCACGAGCTTTACAATTTATACGCGGACATCGACATAGTCAGTCGTATTGAGCTGTAGCGACTACATTGGCTAGGCCATGTTGTGCGAATGAATGAGAATACCCCAGCTCAAAAGGCATATTAAACCGAGCCTAGTGATGATTCCCGCTTAAGGGGAAGGCCAGGAACTAGATTGAAAAACCAAGTAGAAGACAACATCTTGGAACGTTACCTTTCAAATTAGAGGTGATGCGCACAAGACCGACACGCTTGGAAATCTTTTTTAAGCTCGGCTTATAAGTAAGTAATAAGAGGCGTGGATTTTTTGAATAATATTTTTTCGTGGACTATAAAAGGCGTGGATTTTTTAAAGAATATTTTTTTAAGGACCATAACAGGCGGGGATTTGTTAAAAAAATGTTCAAGGACCATCATTGGTGTGGATTTTGTTAAAGAAACTTTTTCAAGTACCATCTTTGGCGTGGATTTTTTAAAGAATATTTTTGTCAAGGGCCATAGCCGGTGGGGATTTGTTAAAGAAAAATTTTCAAGTACCATCTTTGGCATGATTTTTTTCAAGAATATTTTTTTCAAGAACCATCTGAACGTTTTTTTAATGTCTCATCATCTTCTTCCTGTTAATTGGAAAATCGCACTCTTCTCCCTATTTCCCCAGGATGACATTTTTTCATTTTTTTCCCACACATTTTTTGTTCCGCTTCCTAAATTCCTTAAATAATTGTATCCCCGATCAACCCTCATATATGTGAAATTTGTTGTTGCGTCAAGTGTTTTTAGAGTAAAATTTAATGTAAATATTGTGTTGTTGTCGTTGCTGTTGTTGTTTTTTTTTTTGTTTATTTTACCTTTTATCAACATCATCAACCACCACCCCGCCAGCCAGCCTCGTAATATTATCCGCAGTGATGAGGATGTCGATGACGCCGTATAAGATGCAAAGTCATGTAAACGACACAACGCCCTAAAAGAAGATGTGTGTGTGTTTGTGTGGGTGCACTTGTTTGGTTATAATATTCCAAAAAAAGAAGGAATGAAAATGAAACCAGTGAGCGGAGCAGTATAGTCGGACGGGGCCGACCATACGATACCCTACACAACTACCACGAACTCTAACTTTCTGAGGATGTTTATTCCGAGTCGGAGTAATATTTCGTGATATTTGCCCCCTCTTGTCCGATTAGAGGTTAACAACACCTCTTCCTTACTTTTTTCGAATATTCAGTACAGTCCTTCTAATTACTTGTCCAGATTACCTTCACGGTGGGTTGTGTTGTGATTTTCGGATTATACTCTACTCGAAAACACACAAAAAATTATGTTTTCGGTCCATTTCATCCCAAAATTTTAATCTGATCATCACCGAAAATTGTAGGCGTTGTTCTTGACCATAACTGGAACTTCATGAAAAATGTCAAAGCCATCAGCGCGATATTTCTCCCTCTAATGTGGTAATGGGTTACTAAATAATATCTGAATACGTAAGCACCTGTAAATATTTGACTGTAACTCCCACATCTGAGTAGATACATCACTATATTTGGTATCAATTTAAACGCCAACCACTCCTCTTGGATATGCTATCAACTCCTGGGGTCTACATCCTCCAGGAGTAAATATGTATGTCATAGAATTCAAATTTTGTCATTTTTCACACAAAAGTCAGGGTCCATTTGACCCGCTAAATATTGACCGATCTTTATCAAAACATGCATGCTTATTCTCTGGCCCGATCCCCTTCTCCATGCAAAAATTCGCGGTGTTTGGGCCATAATTGCGGCCTCTGGAGCGACCAGAAAAACCGACAAAAATTTAGTATTTGGTCCATTTCATCCCCTAAATATTAACTGATCTTTTATAAAAACAATAGGGGTCTTCATTGGCCAGAACCCATCCTACATGCAAAATTTCGTGAAGATTGGTCCATAACTGTGGCCTGTATCGTGTTTACAAATTATAATGGACAGACGGACGGACGGACGGACGGACACACATGTCTAGATCGACTCAGCTAGTCGAGATATGACGATCGGTATACTTAAAGGTGGGTCTAGGACCAATATTTCGCGGCGTTACAAACATTTGGGGCTGCACAAAGCTATAATACCCTGACAACATAGTTGTGTAGGGTATAAAAAGTCTAACAACAAAAATTGCCTTACAAGGATACACTTTAACTTTGGCAAACATCAGAGATTGTTTAAACAAAATGCAAGGCATATACGCCAGACTCCCACACACACACACTCACACCCACCCAGCTTCCCAGTTCTCATCCACCTGACATCCTTCTGTTGTTGGTTTTTTGAGAACAGGACACTTGTCTGCTTTGGTGGCAGGTTTTTGTCTTTATTTAAAGTTTAGCTCTCTTATCTTCCACTTTTTTTGACGACGGCGACGACGATGTTGTTGTCGTTTGTAATGTTTGTTGGTTTTTTCATTATTTTGTTTTTGTTGCTGTTGTTGGTTTTTTGTCAACATTGTCTGTCTCGTCGTCGTCGTCATCATGCGTGATACTGACATGCATCGTGTATGTTTAGAACATGCATGTGCTGTCGTTCCATTTGACGCAACGTTGTTCGTTTCATGGACTTTGCAACGGTTAGTTTGGTTAGGGGTCAGGGAATCCTTTTTTGGCTGTTTTTATTCCTCAAGGAAGTCGATAGAAGAACATTTAGGTTTTAGCAGTTAACCGTGCCTGTGTTTTAGTATTTGGTTGAGTTTTTTTCTGTTGCACGTGTTCTTGCATTTTGTTTTTGTGTGTGTGTCTGCTTGCTCTCTATTTGCTTCGGACACATGCATATCCTACTGTCTGCCACCCAGTGTCCTGTTGGTTTGTCCGCTTGCCGTCTCAACAAAAATCACACAAAAAATTGTCTTTAAGTTGCACTAAATATTGCTTGCTTGAGCAAATTTTTTTGAACCCGTCGTCGTCTCATCAAATGTGCTGCATCGTCTATGGCTTCTGTCTGTTGCATTTGCACAACAATTTTGGCCATTTGAACGGTAAATCAGAACTGTGGACCTAGAAAAAGAAAGTTTTACACAGGCTGTTGCCGGTCTGTCTATTTGTTGTTCTTCTAGTGTATGTTCTTGTCACATCTGCTGCACTATTACTTTTGATGATGCAAATTGTTGCCGAACCCCCTTTCTGGTTCATTCATAGAAGTCGCTGAGGTTCCCTGGGTGTGTTGCTCTCTTTTCGGTTTTCCTATTATCCTGTATTTTAGCATATCAGCTTGCTTGGCTTGTATGCAAATGTTTGATTAACAAAATTTTTGCGGCACTTTTCCTTGTCATTCTCAATTATTGTTATTTTTTAGAGCGGTATGATTCGGAGGGAGGGTAAAGTTGATTCATTGTAGGGTTGGGCGCAGCTCATAATACTAATTAAGGAAATAAAAAACCTTTTGCCTTCTTATGGTTCAAAATTCCGTGTCCGTTCAATAGAAGGTTTTACATGCCAGCTAGACGATTTAGGTCAGCATTTGTCCAGACTCAGCTCAATAGCTCAATACTTCTAACAATGTCGATGTAAGAGAATAGCTGGTACAACTCGTGGTTCATACGACGACGATATTCACCGTCGACACAGATCTGCCCATAGATCTTCCGGAGAATTTTTCTCTCAAACACTCCCAGAGCTGCCTCATCTGCTTGCGCAACTACCCATGCTTAAGATCCATACAACAGTAGGAGTAATATCATCGTCTTGTAGGAAGTGAATTTGGTCTGTCGGGAGCTGGCCTTGCTTTTGACTTGCGTACTCAGACCATAGTAGCATCTGTTGGCCAACACACCGGATTTCAAAGCTGATGTTATTACTTTGGTTTATGGCGGTACCGAGGTATATAAAATCGTTCACTACCTCGAAGCTGTAGTTCTCAAGTTCCACAGTTGGTCCGAGTCTACTGGACGTCTTGCGTGTTGATACCTTCTTGTTGGTCTTTTCGCCATTGTGAGACTGACAGTCTCTTTCTTAATTTGTTCAAAGATGGCTGTTACCCCTCGCAATGTTCGACCCATTATGTAGATATCGTCGGCGTAGGCGAGTAGCATATGCTGTTTGATGTACAGAATGTTATTTCTGTTCGCATTTGCATCTCGTATGACCTTTTCCAGCAGCACGTAAAACAGGTCACAGGACAAACTGTCACCTTGTCTGAATTCTCCTTCGGTATTGAATAGATTCTTTCCGACGTTAACTGCTGACCTTGTGCCAGTTAAAGTTATCCTACATAGCCGTATTAATTTTGCAGGAATGCCGAACGTAGACATGGCTTTAAACATCTCTGAACTGTCGAATGCGGCTTTATAGTCGACGATGAAAATCTGGTCAATGGTGGATTTGCCAAGCCTGAGGAGGCATTGGTATGGTCCAATAATGTCACACATCACCCTGGATATCATATAAAGTATGCGATGGGAAGGATACTTATTCCTATATAGTGGACACATATCATCATGTCTCCTCTTTTTTTGTGCACATCGACACATTCGTCGACTACAAAGCCGCTTTCGACAGCCCTATCCGTTCAGAGGTGTATAAAGCCATGTCTGCGTTTGGCATTCCTGAAAAATTAATTCTGCTATGCAGGATAACTTTAACAGGCACAAGATCAGCAGGTAAAGTCGGAAAGGACCTCTCGGAGCCCTTTAATACCGAACAAGGATTTAGACAAGGTGATAGTTTGTCGTGTGACCACTCTGTACACCAAAGAACACATGTTACTCGCCTACTCCGATGACGTCGACATAATGAGCCGAACATTGAGAGCGGTAACGGCCACCGTTGAACAAATTGAGAAGAAGTCTGCCGAAGTGGGCCTGGCAGTAAACGGCGAGAAGACCACGCTGATGATATCAACGCGTAAGACGTCCAGTAGACTCGAAATTGAGAACTACAGCTTCGAGGTAGTCAAAGATTTTATATACCATGAGCTACCATTGAGCTGCAGCGACTACGTTGGCTAGGTCATGTTGTGAGAATGGATGAAGATGCCCCAGGCCAGAAAGCATATAACAGCGAACTGATGGTTCACGCAGAAGGGGAAGGTCACAAATAGGATAGAAGGATCAAGTCGAAGACAACATTGCCGAAAATTGTCTTTCCAATTGAAAAAACTGCGCAAAAGACCGACGCGCCTGTAAATCTTTTCTAAGCTTGGCTTATGGAACGAAAGTTCTGTCACAAGGCAACTAAGTAAGTATGACCTCACCTTGTCTTCTGGGGCATCTTTTTCACCACCACTATTTCACATCAAAAGCTTTGCAAAATGCTCCTTCCAGATCCTCAACACGCTAATGGTATGGTGACATATACCATTTCAATTTTCATCTCTACAGGGAGGATTTGCCTGCTCCAAAGCCTCCGTATTGGTGTTTTACTCGTTGGTAAAATGTCGGATTTCATTATGACTGCTGTACATCTCGATTTGCTCACGCTCACGTTATTCTTGTTCTTTTTCTGAAAAGCTGCTACATTAAGACGGGTGCGAACCTTAGCTGCCAGAAGGTAACGGTCCGAAGCCTAATTTTTCCGGGAAGCCAAATTTTTTTTATTATTTTTTTAGGATCATATGAATTTATTTTTTCCAAGGCGATCAGAAGGGCAGATTGTTTGAATGTTGCTGTTTTAACATCTTAAAGGTAGTTTTTTTTTTTTGAGGGCCAAATAAAAATTGCATTTGTTTTGAGAATTTACGATTTTTCTTAGATTTTAGGAATATTTTTCTAAGTTCCTTAAGTTTGGTTTTCAACAATATATATTTCAAGACCTCCAACTGCTAAATCCTGATAAGGACCTGATTTTGGATGCACAATTCGGTCCATGTTATTTTTTATAAGTAGGATATTCACGGCTAACCAATCGCACCCTATTTCTCCATTTCACTATGGCACCAGGTCGTTTTAAATTCATGTTAGCCTGTCATATTTCCCAAAAATTATAATTATTTTCAATATTGTTGTTGTTATTTCCCATCAAACTTTTCATGATGTTGTCTCTTAAAGTTGGTATTTTTATTTTGCACTTGGCGAGTGTTTGTGTGTCTTTGGTTTTGCATTTTTTCCGGGTTCAGGATATGCAACTTTGACTAGTACTTAAATTGCCCTGGTTTTTTTGCCTGTGATACCTTTTTGTAGCATGCTCGGTACCCAAGTTTTTTCTCTCCCATAATGTATAGTTTTCAATGTTTGTGTTGTTAAAGTGTTTTAATCTCTCTACTCGTCCTATTTTTTCCTATGTGTGTGTGTAAGTGCGGTATAATATATTACTGTTGTGTGTTTGTGTGTGTGAACACACTTCCCTCCGTGTTTGTGTGTCATTTTGTCCTAAAAGAATCTTTCATTGTTTTTTTTCTTCTTCTTCCCTGTTTGAGCTCCTAATTTTGTAAGTTAGAGCGAAGTGTATGCGGTATGCTTGCGCGCATACCGACCGCACACTTTGTAAATTGTTTTACACTTGTCGGCGTTTTGTTGATCTTGTTGATGGCTGGTTGTTATCTGGTTGGCAGTGGTGGTGTTGTTGTTGCCATTGCTCTTGCTGCCACAGCACGATGCTCTAAAAATGCCTTATCATTTAAATGCAATAACCAAACTATAAGTACACTTTGCTACTTTGCGACTACTTTTCTTGCATATCATCATCAGCTATCAGCAACACCATTCCTGTTGTCGTCGTCGTCATCGTCCTATACACGTACCCAGCATCATCGTCAGTGGCATCGTTGTCTCATATCGTTGCGAAAAAAGGCTTACATTGTTATTGCCTTCCCTTTTTGTATCCCGCCATCTCTTCTCCTCCACCAAAATTTCCAACCTTGCATGTCCTGTCTGTCTAGCAATTTTCCTTGTTGCTCTGTTCCTGCTTAGTTTCCTCCTCCTCCCACTTTTTGTGTTTCCTACGTTTAAAGTTTCTTCCTTTCGCCATGTTTTAGAGAGCTTGAACTCCTTTTTGTTGTTGTTGGAATTTTTTTCTTCTTTTTCTGCTTCTGCTTCTTCTTATTTTTATTTGTTCTTTGTAAGTTCGGTTTTTGCTATGTGTGGGGAAAAGTTCATTTTAATTAAGTATAAATTACAGTTGTGCGTTGTGCGGGTGTCAAAATGGTACTCAAGCGATTTACAACAAAAAACCAAACCAAACGAAAAAGAAAAACAACAACATCTAAAGAGAAAATGTTCTAAGACACATTGTGTTGAATTGCTAGCTTGGCTGGCTGGTTGGTTGATGTGCGTATGAGTGTGTGTGTTTGTCTGTTCTATTTTACAAAAGTTCTTTAGCTGCTGCTAGATGCCACGAGGTGCGGCGAGAACGTTCGGTAGGTAGGTGTTATTATTAGTATTGTTTGCAAGCTTCTTAAAAATAACCGCTTTTGCCATATTTGGTGTGGAACCCTTCTTGGCACAGCAGAAGCAGCAGTAGCACATAAATTTATGACTAAGCATACCTATTTAGAGCATTCTTTTGCATTCTCTTAATATGCTTACAGTGTATGCAATTTGGGTAAGGGCTAATAAAAATCAGGAAATATTTGTAAGGTGGTAATTTTGCTGCGAAAATATTTTGCTTATAGAATATTGTATTTAAAAAAGGATAATTAATGGGGTATAAGCTATTTGAAAGTGGTATCCGACACGGAGTCTTAAAATTTTCATTTGGGATTACTGCTCGATACATTGCGAATATTAGGGATTTGGTAATATTTCGGAGAGTTGGTAATATTTTTACTACAGAAAAAATCATTTCCCTACGGTTCATAATTTTCTTCTATGGGACAAAAACAGCTCAGAGAGAGGTATATTTTTTATCCACAGAAGGCTGAGGAATAGTTCTTACAGTACTGGGATTATTTTTCCTTTAGAAAAACTAGTCCTCAGATTTTTTTTCTAATAAAATAGTCGATAAAGTCTTAGAGATTTCTTCATGTAGAAACATTGATCCTCAGAAGGTTGGAGAAAGCATTACAAATATTTTGTATATTAAATAATTGTTATCCGCAGGCTGTAGATTTTGTCTATAGTCACAAAGACGTGCATATTTGTTTTAATAAAAAAAAAAAAAAATCGTTCCCATACAGATCATACATTTTTTATGACACAAAAATATTTCTGTGTGTGGGAATAATTTTTGGCCCCTGAATATTACTAAAGACATATAAGACCTCAAATTTTTCTATAACGAGTATTCTTGTCTTACACTTCTGACATTTTTTTCTATAGAAAAAAAATAGTTCACAGGGTCTAAATTATTATTTTATTTTTTTGTAAAAATTTTGCTCCTAAGGACTGGAAATGGTTATATTGTGAAATTTTTCTATTTTAATATAGTATCAGAATGTTAAGAAATGTTCACCATAAAAAACTTAACATATTATTATTATAAAAAACAATCCTCTATAGTGTGATAAATATTTTTCTATATAAAAATAGTTCTTCGAAGGTTTTTTTCTGTTAAACAAATGGTTATAAGAGAAAGACCTATAGAATACATAATATTCAGAAGGCTTTGTTTTTTTCTGAAAAAAATTTGATATATTTGCCAGGACTTTTTATCTGTATTTATATAAAGAAATAGTCCTCAGATTGTTGAGGAGTTTTTCCTTTGGGAGGTACCATAAGTGATGGACCTATATTGTCGATATTTACACTAAATATATGGTGTATAACATGATCAGATCACAAAATGGTTTACGATTTGATTTATATTATGTGACAGTTTTCGAGGAGGTACCAGAAGTGATGGATCTATTTAACCGATATTTTCGCCAATTTTTCGATACAAAAAATTCTTATTGGGCCGATGAAAGATTTTCGGATTTCAGGATTTTTTTTCAGAGGTCTCAGATTTTCGCCATTGAAATCCTCTTTTATAATACTCAATGTTCTGAAGTAGTTTTTTTATAGAAAAACAAGTAAAATGTGTTAGTCGGCGTTGCCGACAGATGGTTTTGCCGAGGTTTTCGGAGTTATAAACAGGTTATATTATTCGTTTTATATAAGAAATATGTTTTAATTAAAGATGTTTCGGATTTCATATTGATCAAACCGTTTCAAATAATACTTCGTTAGCGAATGTGTATAATATTTAAACATGTATTTACATATTATTCTATTTTCACAAAAAAATGCATATGTCAGAAAAGCTAAACAATCCACACAATAATATTGACCATAAATTGAATTTGAATACCATTTAGTATCAATTTTCATTATTCGAGATCTAAAGGTTCACCCAAATCTAAATTTTACCAAATTTAGTTCCATTTAGCACATATTACTTCCATAAGTACCTTCTTCAACCATCCACCAAACTTCTTGCATACACCGATCCTGCACAATAATTCCAAATTTATTTCAAAATTTCAGGATTTCAACTCTATTGGTTCACCCACAATTTAAATTGTACCAAATTTAGTACACAGTAGTACGAATATCTAAAACCTTATCCTTACCACAAACCTACACCCCCACAGTGATGTAAATGCAAATTTCAGGATTACAATTCTTTCGGTTCACCAATAATTCAAATTGTACCAAATTTAGTACATAATAATACCAGTTTCCAAAACCTCCTAATTATCCCAAACCAAAACTCCCACAGTGATCCTAATTCCATGTTTCAGGATTCCAACTCTATCGGCTCACCCACATTTAAAATTGTACCAAATTTAGTACACAGTAGTACGAACTTCCAAAACTTCCTACATACCCCAATCATACACCCTCACAGTGATCCTAAATCCAAGTTTCAGGATTCAAACTCTATCGGTTCGCCCACAATTCAAATTGTACCAAATTTAGTACACAGTAATACCAATTTCCAAAAATTCCTACATTCCCCAATCGTACACCTCCACAGTGATCCTAAATCAAAATTTCATGTTTTCAACTCTATCGATTCACCCACAATTTAAATTGTACCAAATTTAGTACACAGTAGTACGAATATCTAAAACCTTATCCTTACCACAAACCTTCACCCCCACAGTGATGTAAATGCAAATTTCAGGATTACAATTCTTTCGGTTCACCAATAATTCAAATTGTACCAAATTTAGTACATAATAATACCAGTTTCCAAAACCTCCTAATTATCCCAAACCAAAACTCCCACAGTGATCCTAATTCCATGTTTCAGGATTCCAACTCTATCGGCTCACCCACATTTAAAATTGTACCAAATTTAGTACACAGTAGTACGAACTTCCAAAACTTCCTACATACCCCAATCATACACCCTCACAGTGATCCTAAATCCAAGTTTCAGGATTCAAACTCTATCGGTTCGCCCACAATTCAAATTGTACCAAATTTAGTACACAGTAATACCAATTTCCAAAAATTCCTACATTCCCCAATCGTACACCTCCACAGTGATCCTAAATCAAAATTTCATGTTTTCAACTCTATCGATTCACCCACAATTTAAATTGTAGCAAATTTAGTACATATAAGTACAAATTTCTCAAAAATATAGTACCATATAGTACTTTTCGTACACATTTCCAAACTCTCCTCATATCGACCCTACTTCTCAACCTTAATTTGCATTCCAAATTTCAAGTTTTTAGCTCAATCCATTCACATGTTACGAAATTGTAACAAATTTAGTACATTTCAGTACTTTTCGAAACTTATAGTTCGAATTTACAAAAAGTCCTTTGCTATATCTATTCTACTCCCCATCAGTGACCCTCAGAATTCTAGCTCTACTTTACTCTTTTATTAGTATAGATTAAATTTGTACCAAATATAGTACCATGTAGTACTTTTCGTAACATGAGTACACGCTTTCAAAACCATCTCCTTAAATAGACTTTATATCTCAACCCTAATTCGCATTCCAAATTTCAAGTTTTCAGCTCTATCCATTCACATGCTACGGAATTGTACCAACTTAAGTACATTTTAGTACTTTTTGGATGGTTATAGTTCGAATTTCTAAAAACCCTTTGGTACATCTATCCTAAACTCCATTAGCGACCACCAATCCAAATTTCAGAGTTCTACCGGTTCGCCAAATACAAATTGTATCACATTCAGTACTTTTCGCACCGTTCTAGAACGAATTTCCAAAAACCCAGCCTTATCTGTCACCTTTGGACCAAGAGTGACGCTATCCCAAAATTTCAAGATTCTAGCTTCAGCCGTTTCGTCTGGGCGTTGACGAATCGTTATATCGGTCAGTCAATCTCTTTTCTCTTTTATTAGTATAGGTATTTTGATTAATACTTTTTCCAGCCTCAGTTATAGGAGTAAGCTTTTTAGGATAGTTTTTTAAGCCATAACTATTTTTTAAATATTTTTACATAATTTTTGTTATTGCTCAAGTCCTAATTAAAAAAACATTGATTGAAGCTCTTGTTATAAACGTAGATTTTTTTATAAATATTATTTAATGCTAGTTATAAGAATACATTTAAAAAAATAGGCGTAGATTTTTTAAATATTGTTCAGGTCCTTAAGTTTTTTTTACTAAGCTACTAAGTTCATTTTTCTCTAGAGAAAGCAGGCCTCAGCTCTCATGGAGGCGTTTTTTTCTAAAAAAAATTATCCTTAGGAAAAAGACCTGGGATAGCTTTATGTTAGTGACTATAAAAACATGTCTCCCTATTCTAATTATCCCCACTATAGAACCGGTGCCATCTGTATTTATCTCCAAATATATGTATATGTATAAATGTGTGTGTGTGATCACTTCTATTATGCCAACTTTTACACACACTCACATACACATACATATACACACTTAAGTTCTTTTGCTGCTACTTCTTGTTGTTGTTGTTGCTGATGCCATTCGTTTTCTAAATAGCAGTAATTGAATTTTGTTGTTTTTCCTACTTTATTGTCATTAAGATGCTGATTGTATTTTATTGTTGTTGTTTCATTCTCATTTCTTTCTTTTTTTTTCTTCATTTTTTACAGTTAAAAGTACAAGAGGCAATGCGTAAAAAGGAGAAATTTCAACGGGAACATGAAGAGGTAAGTGGCAGTAGCATTAGTCGGAATAGTAGTCTACAATTATAAGCTATGTGCGTGTGTGTAAGAGATGAAAACAAATGTATGCAGCCAAGCAAAACAACCATAACCAAAAAACACACAACGACACACAGACAGACAGAACATTCTGACTGACTGCTCCGGATGCATATATGCCCTGACATAATGAAGAGCCTTATAATGCATAATTTAGTTATCGCATATTCCCATTGCACTGCTAGCTTGGAGTTTTGCTTTTTTCGTCTCCTCTGAAAACTGAATATGAATTTATGAGCATCATGTGAAAAAAAAAACACATTCAAGTGCGAGTGTTTGTGTGCGTAATAGAGAAGTTGCACGATTTTTTTCGTAGCTTCCGGAGATGTGTGTCACAAAAATATTGTGGGTGGTTGGTGGTTGGTGAGAATGGTTCAATGATTGCCTGGCTGTCTGTCTCAAGACAGACTCCAAAATGACTCTTTAGCTTGTTGCAGGAATATTCATTCGTTCATAGCAAATAGACGACAAACATAATTTCTATATATCGTCGTTATCGTTGTCGTCGAATCGAATAGACAACGTTGCGTATACGCATCGTTGCACATTACCACAATTACGTATGGCATTGCACGAGTGAGTGAGCGAAAGAACGAACGAATGACGAACACACACACACATATTTCAAACTCAACTAACTTTCCCACTGCAAAAGGATAAAGTTTACAATGGCAATTACTCATAGATAAATATTTTAGATAGATAGATGCGCGATGTTAGAATGAAATCAGGAAATAGTAATTTCAAGTCTCGTTTATTTATTCAATTTGTTTGAATAACATTTTGAAAAGAAATTTATTTTTTTTGCGCATTTTCTTTTTCAATTTTTGTATTAGTGTTGCCTATAATTAATTGAAATAATAATTTTTCAACGAAATGATTTAATTTAGTATTGGAGGAGGGAGAGGGGAAAGAGAGGAATTATTTGAAGAGACAATGAATCAACATTTTGTAATATTTATTTTTCATCATAATGGCAACAGCTGTAGCAACAAATAGATATAATAAATTTTATGTTTTTGGAATAAATTAACTGCGTTCTTGATGAAGATAATTTATAGAAATGTGTGTGTGTGTGGGTGAGGACATATAAAATAGGATTTTTAATTTCAAGCAAACATAAATGAAACCAGTGAGCGGAGCAGTGTAGTCGGACGGAGCCGACCATACGATACCCTACACAACTACCACGGAACTCTAACTTTTTGCGGATGTTTATTCCGAGCCTGGGCAATATTTCGTCAACAGCACATCTTCCTTACATGTTCCGAATATTACAAATATTCAGTACAGCCCTTCTCATTACTTGTCCAGATTTCCTTCACGGTGGGTTGATTTCTGATGTTCGGATTATATTCGACTAGAAAACACACAAAAAAATTATGTTTTCGGTCCACTTCATCCCAAAATTTTATTCTGATCATCACCGAAAATTATAGACGTTGTCCTTGACCATAATTGGAACTTCATGGAAATTTTCAAAGCGATCAGCGCTATATTTCCGCCCTCTAATGTGGTAATGAGTTACTAAATAATATCTGAATACGTAAGCACCTATAAATATTTAAGTGTAACTCTCACATCCGAATATATACATCAATATATTTGGTATCAATTTTAAGGTCAACAACACCTCTTGGATACGCTTTCAATTCAAATAAAAATTCGCGATGTTTGGGCCATAATTGCGGCCTCTAGAGTCACCAGAAAAACGGACAAAAATTAAGCATTTGGTCCATTTCATCCCCCAAATATTTATCGATATTTACCAAAAACAATAGGAGTCTTCATTTGCCAGAACCCATCCTACATGCAAAATTTCGAGAAGATCTGTCCATAACTGTGGCCTGTATAGTGTTTACAAATTATAATGGACACACATGTCTTGATCGACTTAGCTAGTCGAGATATGATGATCGGTATACTTAAAGGTGGGTCTACGACCAATATTTCGCGGCGTTACAAACTCTTGGGGCTGCACAAAGCTATAATACCCTGACAACATAGTTGTGTAGGATATAAAAAGGAAATACATATTTATAACTGAAATTCAGAAAGGCTGAAAAATAAATGTTTAAGCTTAAAAAAGATTTCCAAGCACGTCGGTCTTGTGCGCTTCTCCTCCAATTTGAAAGACCACGTTCCAAGATGTTGTTTTCAACTTGGTCTTTCCATCTAGTTCGTGGCCTTCAACTTCTATGGGAACCATCAGTAGGCTCGCTGTTATATGCCTTTTGAGCTGGGGCATTCCCTTTCATTCGCAGAACATGGCCTAGTCAACGTAATTGCTGCAGCTCAATACGTCTGACTATGTCGATGTCGTATAAATTGTAAAGCTCGTGGAGAATTTTTCTTTCAAACACCTTAAGAGCTGCCTCATCTGCTTGTGCAAGTACCCATGCTTCAGATCCATATAACTGCACGGATAGTATCAGCGTCTTGTAAAGTGTGAGTTTGGTCTGGTGGGAGGTGGCCTTGTTTTTAAACGGCTTACTTAGACCAAAGTAGCATCTGTTGGCCATCACAATCCTACTCCGAATTTCAAAACTGATGTCATTCGTTTTATTTATGGCGGTACCAAGGTATAAAAAATCTTTAACTACCTCGAAGCTGTAGTTCTCAAGTTTCACCGTTGACGTTCGAGTCTACTGGACGTCTTGCGCGTTGATACCATCAGCTCGGCCTTCTCGCCGTTTACTGCCAGACCTACTTTGACAGACTCCTTCTCAATTTGTTCAAAGATGGCTGTTACCGCTCGCAATGTTCGACCCATTATATCGATGTCATGGGCGTAGGCGAGTAACATGTGTTGTTTGGTGTACAGAGTACCATTTCTGTTCACCTTTGCGTCTCGTATCACCTTTTCCAGCAGGATGTTAAAAAGATCACACAACAAGCTGTCACCTTGTCCGAATCCTCGTTCGATATTGAAGGGCTCCGATAGGTCCTTTCCGATTTTAACTGCATAGCCGTATTCATTTTGCAGGAATGCCGAACGCATACATGACTTTAAAAATCTCCGAATGCGGCTTTAGTGTCGACGAATAGGTGATATGTGTCGATGTGTTTTTCGTGCGTCTTTTCCAGAATTTGGCGCAGAGTGAAAATCTGGTCAATGGCGGATTTGCCAGGTCTGAAGGCGTATTGGTATGGTCCAATAATTTCATTGACCATTGGATTCAATCGTTCACACAGCACACTGGGTAACACTTTATATGCGATGGGAGGAAGGCTAGTTCCTCTGTAGTTGGCACATATCGTCTTGTTTCCTTTTTTGTGCACTGGACGCAGGATGCTGAGGTTCCAATCATTGGGCATGCATTCCTCTAGCCAAATTGTACTAATCAGCTGGTGCATGCTCCTGACCAGCATTTAACCACCAGTCTTGAATAGTTCGGCTGGTAACCTGCTGCTTTATTCTTCTTGAACCGATTAATTGCTTTTATGACCTCATCTTGGCTAGGTGGTATACACTCTATACCATCATCCCTTATTGGTTATGGGGCCTCTCTCTTTATCGCCACTATTTGATACCAGAATTTTTTCAATATGCTCCTTCCAGATCCTCAACACGCTATCTACAGGTGGATGTACCTGCACCAAAGCCTTCGGTTTAGTGTTTTACTCGTTGGTAAAATTTCCGGACTTCATTCTGACTCCTGTACATCTCAATTTCCTCACGCTCACATTTTTCTTGTTCTTTCCTAATTTTTCTGAAAACGCGTTTCTCCTCTCTCCTTTTCTCCCGATAGTTCTCCATCACATTACGTGTTGCTATTGTCTGCAAGGGTGCCCTATACGCTGCGTTTTTCACATCAGTAGCATTACGACACTACCGATCGTACCATGGGTTTCTTGGTGATGGTTTTTGGTACCCAAGTGTTGATTTAGCTGCAGTTTGTAGGGAGTGGGTAATTCTTTGCCATTGTGCTTCTATACTATTATCGGGACAAGCAGTGGTTTCGTCAAGCAGGTGGGAAAGTTGGATGGAAAAGGCTTCTGCTACCTGTTGTGTTAGCAGCTTTTCGATGTCGAGTTTCCGTGTTACATTAGATCGCACCTTTGCTGCTACATTAAGACCGGTGCGAACCTTGGCTGCCACAGGGTAATGGTCCGAATCTATATTCGCTCCTCGGATTGATCGAACGTCTAATACACTGGATGAATGTCTTCCGTCTTACACAACATGATCAATTTGGTGCTGCTCATGCCGTTGTCGGATGTTTCTTCATGAAGGCTGAATTTTCCGACGGTGGAGATAATTTTCCTTCCGATTTTTGCATAAAAAACTCCTAGCAGAATTTTGATGTCATGGCCAGGGCAGCTGTTTCTTTGTTCTGCTCATCTTTAGGGGGGTTTGGTTTTCTTTTTCTTTGCTTTTTCATAGTATGAGGGGTTTTTCGAGTGTGGGCAACTAACCCGACGCCTCAACCCATTTTTTAAAGTTCTTATGGGTGAACTCGCGGCACATATTAGCTCACTATTTGTGTGATGAAAATAGCTACCCCAGGTAACACCACGGAGGTCAGTGTCCACAATTGAGATGAAAGAGGGACCAAGCTAAGCCTGGACTTCGCCCTGTTAAAGCCAATCAGAGCCGTTGCTTGGATCTATCATCCCCTACGCCACCCATGCATCATGCCTGGTCCAATATAATTTTCGGTGTGAAAGTCTATATTCACCCTGGCTGGATTGTAATTCGTAAATAAGTCAATTCATCCTGCAGTTATTCTCCCTTGCTGAATTGAAGTTTCAATATTATGTTATTATTCAACCTGGCCGCCCCATGGTGCGTATGTCGAACATTTCATTTTATGATGTGTTTGTGTGCATATTATTGCGTATACGCATCAATAAACCTAATATCATCTTGTTTTCAATATGCATGCATTTTCCTGCAGTTATGCAAACGTTTTATTGTATTGAGTGCGTTGTATTAGCATGTCTGTTATGCAGCAGCAATCATACCATATTAAATGAATATTTTCCATTTGAATATTCCAACTAAGTTGAAAATCCTTTTGAATTCTAGGTCAGTCATGGCAGGTGGAGAAGATAATATCATGAAATATGTCATGTGTAAAAATGTATGAATGTGGGAGAGAGATAGAGAGAGAAAGGGAGAGAATAAAGTGATTTAGCATAAAAATGAAATTTTCTAATCAAATACCAAGATATTAATATTTGTCGGAAATGGAATATGCATACAGAGATATGTATGGAATATAAATATGAAGATATATGCCAGAACCCACTCATGTATGTGAAAAAGTAAAAGTTGTTAAATTAAGAGAAACATTTTGTTAAATTGGCATATTTGAAGTGAATGTGAATTCTGTGGAAATTTTCAAATGGATTTGGGTAATCAAAATAAGTTTTATTTTCATAATCATTTACATTTCATTAATTAGCAATTCAGAGGAATTTCGAATTGGGAATTTTCTACAAATTATTATGGTTAGATACACCTTTTAAACATAGGTTCCGAAAGCTTCAACTTGAAAAAATATTCTTTAAAGAACCCACGTCTCATTTAAACCTTGAAAAAATATTCTTTAAAAAGTCCACGTCTCATTTAGGCCTTGAAAAAACATTCTTTAAAAAGTCCACGTCTCATTTAGGCCTTGAAAAAACATTCTTTAGTAAATCCACGCATCAAATGGAGGTTGCACAAACATTCTTCAAAAAATCCACGCCTATGTGGGAGCTTCACAAAATATTCTTCAAAAAATCCACGCCTATGTGGGAGCTTCACAAAATATTCTTCAAATCACCACGCCTCTGTGGAAGCTTGAAAAAATATTCTTCAAATCACCACGCCTCAGTTAGACTTTGAAAAAATATTCTTTACAAAATCCACGCCCCAGTTAGGCCTCAGATGGTCGTTGAAAAAATATTATTTAATAAATCCACGCCTCAGTTAGGCTTCAGATGGTCGTTGAAAAAAATATTCTTTACAAAATCCACGCCCCAGTTAGGCCTCAGATGGTCGTTGAAAAAATATTCTTTACAAAATCCATGCCCCAGTTAGGCCTCAGATGGTCGTTGAAAAAATATTCTTTAATAAATCCACGCCTTAGTTATGCCTCAGATGGTCGTTGAAAAAATATTCTTTAATAAATCCACGCCTCAGGCCTCAGATGGTCGTTGAAAAAATATTCTTTAATAAATCCACGCCTCAGTTGGGCCTCAGATGGTCGTTGAAAAAATATTCTTTAATAAATCCACGCCTCAGTTGGGCCTCAGATGGTCGTTGAAAAAATATTCTTTAATAAATCCACGCCTCAGGCCTCAGATGGTCGTTGAAAAATATTCTTTAATAAATCCACGCCTCAGTTAGGCCTCAGATGGTCGTTGAAAAAATATTCTTTAATAAATCCACGCCTCAGTTAGGCCTCAGATGGTCGTTGAAAAATATTCTTTAATAAATCCACGCCTCAGTTGGCCCTTGAAAAATATTCTTTAATAAATCCACGCCTCAGTTGGCCCTTGAAAAATATTCTTTAATAAATCCACACATGAGTTTGGTGCCAAAAAATATTCAATTATTTCCGAAAAAGTATAAAAAATCCTTCGTCATGAAAATCGATTTCCATTTCCAACTCAAACTTTCCTTTTTGCTAATAAATTCTTATTAAATCTCTATTTCCGGTTAAAAGGTTTCACATTTGCGTGTCTCAGCCTATTTTATTCCAATAAATGACAATTTTGAGTGTGTTAATTTGACAATATTTATCCGAATTGCTTTCAGTTTTTTTTCTCTTCTGCACTATCATGTTCATTGTATTTCATGTATTTGTTTAGACATTTTCCCCATAAGTTGTGTGTGTTTTTGTATCTCTGTCTGTCTATATGGGCATATATTAATAGAGTTGTTGTAAAGAAGAGTGGTTCTTTCATAATTTATTGCAGTATTTCTTGTGTTTTATTCAGGCCTTTTTTATTCATTCATTCTTTCAGTTACTAAACAAGAATTACAGCAAAAAATAAACAAAAAAAAAAAAAAACACATGAGAAAAAAGTTGAAGAGATGAAATAAAGAAAGGCATTGTAAGGAGACCAAGTAGAAAAAAAGTTGTAACACAAACCTCAGTTGCTGCCATGCCAACAGCAGTCAGTCCTGAGCCTCGTCCTGTTCAGCCAAACAATGATACTTTTGACTTCTTGTTCTTCCATTTTTTCTTTGTTTATATTTTTTCCATATCCATATGTGTGTGTGCGTATGCATTTTTCCCATATTATTGTTGTTATTGTCTCACTGCATTTTTTGTTTTGTTTTTTGTTGATTTCATTCATTTTGTTGTGCTTCATTTCTTGTATTTTTGTACAATTAAAATTTTGTCTTTGGCAACCTAACAACATTTTGGCTTTAAACCATATTCCAACTTCAATCAGACAATAACAAAAACCACATACACAAGAAGAACAACAACATCAATTACATAAATACTTGGTTCTTTTTTCATCTATACATGTGACACATAAGTTCATCTTAGATATCTTGTAATGGGAGGATATTAGAGGGGGTCGTAAAAGGTCGTAATTTTCTTTAAAGAATATTTTTCAACGATTTTTAAAGAATAAATTTTTCAGCACCATCTGAGTCGTGGATTTTTTAAAGAATATTTTTCAAGCACCATCTGAGGCGTGGATTCTTTGAAAAATATTTTTCAATGCATCGATTGCCCACAAAGGGCCTCAAGGGCTTTTGCTGTTCATATATTACACGAATACCTTACTCTGTCCATAAAATACCTTAAGAGCTTATATTGTCCTGCTAAGGCTGTCGTATAAGTGTTTCTATTCTTCATAGCTGTCATAGAAGTGCTGAATAGCTTCCATTCTTCATAGCAGTCCTGAAGAGCCTTTATTTTCCATAGTAGTCCTGAATGGCTTCTATTAACCATAGAAGTCCTGAAAGTCTTATATTGGGCTTATATTGTCTACAGATGACCTAAAAGGCTTCTATTGTCTATATAAGACCTGAAGGGCTTCTAATGTCTATTGAAAGACCTGAACGGCATATATTGTCTGTTGAAGACCTGAAGGGGTTATATGTGCTTTAGGAGACCAGAAGGCCTGAAACAATATTTTTAAAGGTTGATAGTAAAGAAAATATTTTTTAAAGAAAATCTGAAGTGTCGATTTTTTAAAAATCTTTTTTTTCAAGCTCTATTTGGGGCGTGAATATTTTAAAGGTTATTTTTCCAACACCATCTAAGGCGTAGATTGAGAAAAAATCTGAGGCGTGGACTTTTAAAGAATATTTTTTCAAACACCATCTGAGGCGTGCATTTTTAAAGAATATTTTTTCAAACACCATCTGAGTCGTAGATTTTTTAAAGAATATTTTTCCAACACCATCTGAGTCTTAGATTTTTTAAAGAATATTTTTCCTGAGGCGTAGATTTTTTAAAGAATATTTTTCCTGAGGTGTAGATCTTTTAAAGAATATTTTTCCTGAGGCGTAGATTTTTTAAAGAATATTTTTCAAACACCATCTGAGGCTTGGATTTTTAAAGAATGTTTTTTCAGACACCATCTGAGACGTGCATTTTTAAAGAATATTTTTTCAAACACCATCTGAGGCTTAGATTTTTTAAAGAATATTTTTCCAACACCATGTAAGGCGTAGATTTTTTTTCACAACCATTTGAAGTGTAGATTTTCCACCCAATGAAAACTCAAATAACCAAATTGGCCATATTTTTTAAGATATCCATCGACTTTATGACCAAAAATCGTCCTTGGTCATTACACTTTCCTTTATATATGTATATCTATATAAGAAAATATACAAGTGTGTGTGTTCTTATTTGAAATATTTTTTCATTATTATATCCTCGTATTTGTAATGTTACAGTTTCTATTCGATTTTTTTAACTTTGTTTTGGAATGTTTACCAGAATTGAGTTCGTTCTACAGAACACAATTCCAAACCGAAGCAGCAACTGTCAGTAGAAGAGACTGCTGCATACAGCCTGGCAAAGTTGATGTCAATGTGCATTCTTTTCAAAAAACACATACACATTATTTAAACGTTGAGTTATAGCGCAAAGATATCCAGCGCTGCTACTCCATGTTATTGTTGTTTGGCATACTAAGCCAAGTTAACTAGAAAAATGTCTACAAACAATTGAAACAACACACACACACACTCACATAACTCTCTATATAAACTGTTCTTTTTTTCATTTGCAAAAAACAAGTATGTGTCGATGTAAGGATGTATCTGTGTGTGTGTCTGCATGTTGTTACATCTACTCGTTAAAACAAAACGACAACGACGAAAACAACGGAGGCGAAAAAAGTCATCTCTTTGAAAAAGAATTTCCACGTTCGGGATCTTTTTTTGCATTTATCTTAAACATTTTCCCACCATATGAGCATTGTTTGGATAGTGGGGTTCAGAGGATGGGAAGACCTTAAGATCTTCTAGAGACCACGACCTCTAGTTCTACCATAGGTACTATAAGACCTGTGTCCACGCATCAGAGACATGTTTTTTAAAAAAAACAAATTTTCAAGAGTCATCAATTTTAAAACATATTTTTCAAGGGCCAACACAAACGTGGATTTAAAAAAAAAAGTTATTTTTTTCAAGGACCAACTGAAGTACGGCTTTCTTGCAGACCATCTGAGACTTGAATTTGTTTAAAAAAAATTAATTGTTCAGAAACATCTGTGAATATTTTTTCAAAGTCCTCTATAAGGCAAGGGTTTTTTAAAGAATATTTTTTCTAGGTCCACCTATAAATGTGGATTTTTTGGAAAATATTATATTATCCATAGAAATTCTGATAAGCGTCTATTGTTCATAGAACGCTTACACTCACAAAGAGCCAGAACGACTTCTGCTATCCATATATGACTCCAATAGCTTATTCTGTCCGTGGAAGATCCGAAAAGTTTTTATTGTCCAGCAAAGGCTGTCATAGAATATCTGAAGAGCTTCTATGCTCCATAACAGTTTTGATGAGGTTTTATTTTCCATATTAGTCCGGAAGGGCTATTATTAAACATAGAGGTCCTTAAAGACTTCTACCGTTCATCTTCTTATATCCATAGAGGACCTGCTGGACTTTCAGTATTCAAATTAGGCCTGAAGGTCCTATCCGTATGAGAACTGAGAAACTTCTACAGACTGTCAATGTCCTAAAGGGATTTATTTGGCTTTAGAAGACCTGAAGATTTTTTTTATTATCTATAGAAGACCTGAGGGACTTATATTGTCTACAGAAGACCTGAAGGGCTTCTATTGTTTATAGAAGAACTGAAGGGCTTCTAGTGTCTATAGAAAGACCTAAAGGGCATATATTGTCTGTAGAAGACCTGAAAGGCTATTTGCTATAGAAGACCTGAAGGGCTTCTATTTGCTATATAACACGTTAAAGGCTTATATTTCCTATAGAAGACCAGATGACCTGAAGGGCTTCTATTTGCTATATAAAACCTGAAGCGCTTCTGTTTGCTACAGAAGACCTGAAGGCTTCGGTTTGCTATAGAAGACCTGAAGGGCTTATATTGGCTATATAAGACTCAACGGGCTTATATTTGCTACAGAAGACTCGAAGGGCTTCTGAATGGCGTATATTTGCTATAAAATACCTGAAGAACTTCTTTTTGCTGTAGAAGATCAAATGGGCTTATATTTTCTATAGCAGTTACGGCTATATTTGACCATATGTCTTCTGTAGGCAATTGAAGAGCTTCAGAAGATCCAGAGGGACTTCTATTGGCAAAGGAATGACAATCTAAGTCTTTATGTCGCCTGACGGCCTTCTAAGGTAAATTTAAAACCTGTTACTTTTTTGCCATATGGAGTTTAAAATTTTATACTGCAAATAGAAGTCCCATCGGTCATCAGCCCATCATATGAACTATAGTTATATGAACTATAGCTCACCAGGTCATCTATAGCAAATACAAGCCACTCACATAATTGAGGGGGAAAAACCTTGAAGACCATCCAAATCCAAAAAAGCCTTGTAGATCTTCTAAGGTGTTCGAAAGCAAAACTTTATCCTTAGGGTTATCTAAAATTAATATAAGGCCTTTAGGTTTTTTATACAAAAAAGACAAACACATCTTTTATTTCCAACAGGACTTCAAGGGCAATAAGAACCCTTCCAGATTTTCTGTATAATATAGAAGCTCCTAAAGTTTTTCTATAGCTTATAAAAACCACTCAGTTTTTTTCATAGACAATAGAAGTACATCAGGTCTTTCGAGGACAATAAAAGTCTTTCAGGTTTACTATAGATGTTAGAAGCCCTTCATGTCTTCTATAGACAATAGAGGCCCACCGGATCTTCTACAGATAATAGGAGACTTTCAGGTCAGCTATAGGTAATAAGGATAAAGAAGGTCCGTGGACCTTTGTTTCATTAAAATTACACTGAACTATCTATGTCCAGCAAAAGTCAGCAGGATCTCCTCGGTAGGAATTAAGGCTGTCAAAAAGTATCCTTACTCTGCTAACATGTCCCATAGATATTCTTGTTTCGTAGCGGAACGCAGTGTATTCCTTTGTACATCCCCTGGGTTGGATGTATGAGTAAACCTGTGAATTATTTATATGTGTATGTATATGTATATGCACATGTACATGTATGTACTCCTGCCGTTCGCTCTGAAGTAGTTCCTTTAGTCTTTTCTTCTTCTTCGAATATTTGAACAAAAATTGTTGTGGTAATTATGCAAAAGGTGATTGTCCTAGCAAGCCATGGCAAACACCGAAGCTATAAAAAACATAACGAAAAAATATCAACAACAAAAACAAAACAAAATACCAACAACAACAGGGACAATAAAAACAAAAACGTAAAAATTGCAGCAGTAGAAAAATTAAAAAAAAAACAACAATAACAATAACAACAGCGAGAGCCTGCGAAGAAATGCAATAGCAAAAACAACAACAGAAACAGGGAAAAATCGCGGCAAGAAAAAGCTCTTAGTCTTCATGGCATAATCACAGTGAAAAAACGACAATGACGACAACAACAAAAACCTCCAGCAACATCAGCCAAAACAACAAAAGAGGGTAGAAAACTGCATCGAGAAGGGTCCCCGGGACTCTGCTGCTTCTTGGACTGGCATTATTATGCAACCGTCAAAAAAATCTTAAATTAAGAGAAGCGAGAACACCGATAAATATGAGAAAAAAAGAAAATACCATCCATCCCCCCGTTTTCTGGAATATTTTTTGGAGGACCCTTGGTTTGACATGCTGCAGCAAATATTTTTGCGAATGCTGTAGTTGTTGTCGACGTTTTTCCTACTTCTTCTGGCAATACTCTTCTTCAGAAGTTCTTTGTTTCGTTGGCTGGTTGCACTGCACTCACTCAGCGAAAATGCATATGAGCAACAAAAAAACAACAACATCGGCCAAAAAAAGAGAGAAATAAAAACAAACAATGCCGCCCGCCCGAAAACAAGCGAAGAATGACAAGGAAACTCATCATTGGAAAAGGGAATAACATGGGCCAACGGAGCATGGGGTCTGGAAAATAACATCGAGAGTTGCAGCAGCAGTAGCAGTGTGGGGGATACGGGGTATGAGGTGCTACTAACAGCCCCTTGCAATAATGAATTTTATATTTACTGCAAAAAGTAAATTTTAAACATTAAAATTTAATTCACTTGAGTTGTTCGGAAAAGGAACATGAAAAACAAAAACAACTGCAATGTTCGTACTCTTCGACATTCACTTCAAGTCCTTGATATGTTGTTCCCTATTGGGACCCCTCTCCCATTCACTGTGTGTGTGTGTGAGTTACCTAGCCATTTACATTTGATGTTCTTTTTTATTCAAACGCTCTCTCCCGAGTCACTCTTTCCACTCTCTCTCTCTATCCCATAGCTACCGCTCACTTTTAGCCAGACCATGAACATTTGAATGTACTGACTGGCATTTGAATTTGCAACATGCAGCACTCTCCCTCCACAGGTTTCCACAGGACTCCCCTCTTTCTTACACACACACATACACTCACATGTATGTTGTGTTTGTAATTTCTCTTCCGTAGTATTTGTGTACGTTTAGAGCCATTTTAATACATTCAAGCATATCCTTCCGTTTCAATTGACAATACCACTACTGAAAACCGGGGGAGAGGATTGAAGAGGAGGAGGTGGAGAGATACCTTCCATTTTGCCTTAGTGCCGCACGAGCACGTGAGAAAGCTTTTAGCTAATTTTTATCTATCTCAAAAGAAACGATGATTGCTGCCTTGCATTTCGCCTGAAAAGTGGATAGAAAGCGTTTCTGTACCTCCACCTCCTCCTCACACTCTTGCTGCTATCCTTTGGTATATATCCCCGTTAGTTGCATTGTGGACTCATTTTCATCGTTGTTTTTGTAATCGTATAACAACCAAAGCAAAAAAAAAAAAAAAAGACAGCGGGCAAACGTGCTGATTTCTGGATTTTCTATTCCCATCATCCTCATCAACATCGCCATCGTCAGCTACGGCTGTTACGGTACTTTAGTATCGGCATAAAGTGCTGCATTTGCAATGCAATGCAACGCTTTACTCATATCGTGCAGTGGCAATAAATTTAACATCACTTGTATCATTTTATTATACTTTGAATATCTAGGCCTGTCCATTATACCCGGCCCAGCCTCGGCCGCCATCCCCCACTATGTCGTTTACAATCAAAAAGGGCCATGTCGAAATGTTCATTGAATTTATTTCAACACTGCGTGCATATCCGACGAACTGTAATGCAACAACATTACGGAAAATTATATGCGGAGAACTTTTAAGGTCTTCCTAGGCCACATAATGTCTATAAAAGTCATTTATCTACATAGAAGCCCTGCAGGACTTCCATAGGCAATAAATGTCATTCAGACCTTCTATAGGCAAGCCCTTCAGGTCATCTATGGACAATGAAGCCCTTCAGGTCTTCTATAACAGAAAGAAACCATCCATGTCTTATATAGAAAATAGAAGGCCTTTCGGCAAATAGAAGCCCTTCAGGTCTTCAATAGCAAATAGAATCCCTTCGGGTCTTCTATAGCAAATAGAAGTCCTTCAGGTCTTCTATAGCAAATAGAAGCCCTTCAGGTCTTCTATAGCAAATAGAAGCCCTTCAGGTCTTCTATAGCAAATAGAAGCTCTTCAGGTCTTCCTTAGCAAATAGAAGCCCTTCAGGCATTCTATAGCAAATAGAAGCCCTTCAGGTCTTCTATGGCAAATAGAAGCCCTTCAGGCCTTCTATAGCAAATAGAAACTCTTCAGGCCTTCTATAGCAAATGGAAACCCTTCAGGCCTTCTATAGCAAATAGAAGCATCTCATGCCTTCTATAGCAAATATAAGCCCTTCAGGCCTTTTATAGCAAATAGAAGCCCTTCAGCCCTTCAATAGAAGAAAAAATCCACGCCTCAGATAGCCCTTCAAAAAATATTCATTAAAAAGTCCTTCTTTAAGAAATCCACGCCTTAGATGGTCCTTCAAAAAATATTCCTTAAAAAGTTCTTCTTTAAAAAATCCAGGCCTCAGATGGTCCTTCAAAAAATATTCCTTAATAAGTTCTTCTTTAAAAAATCCACACCTCAGATGGTCCTTCAAAAAATAATCCTTAAAAAGTTCATCTTTAAGAAATCCACGCCTCAGATGGCCCTCCAAAAATATTCCCTAAAAAGTCCTTCTTTAAAAAAATCAACGCCTCAGATGGTCTTTGATAAAAAATCCCTTAAAAAGTCCTTCTTTAAAAAATTCACACCTCAGATGGTCCTTCAAAAAATATTCCTTAAAAAGTTCTTTTAAAAATCGATGCCTCAGATGGTCTTTCAAAAAATATTCCTTAAAAAGTTCTTTTAAAAATCAATGCCTCAGATGGTCTTTCAAAAAATATTCCTTGAAAATGTATTCTTTAAAAATCCACGCCTCAGTTAGGCCTTGAAAAAGTATTCTTTAAAAAATCCACGCCCCAGTTAGGCCTTGAGAAAGTATTATTTAAAAAATTTTGAAAAAATATTCTTTAAAAAAATCCACGTCTCTATCTGATAACCTTTATGTTTTTCATGGGTGTTAAAATCTATATAGGCCTACTGTAACCTCATACCACCTCCATCTCTACCCCGCTGTTATGAGATCCCATATATTTTTGGTTTTAACTGTTTTTAGCATTTAATTGAAGCTGTTATATATTTGTTGTTCTTGTCATCATCATCCACGTTTTTTCTGACAATATTTTGCGGCTAAAATGTTGAAACAATTTCACACATTTTCACTAGACAAAGCCGGAGCACATAGCGCCGGAGCATATCATCGTCATCAGCATAGTTTTTTGTGGTTTTGAGTTTTTTTTTCACACATATCCACCAACTGGAATTGCAATTTCATATTTAAATAATGCATTCATGTTCATTTTTGTTTTTTTCTCTATCTATTCCACAGATACTTCGTGACATACGCAAGGGTCTACTGCAAATGGGCCGGGAAGGTAAAATAGGTAAGTGTTCTCTCCCGAAAAAAACACCATGCAATAAAAATTAAATGGAAAAATATTTTATGGCACCGTGTGTGTGCTAGTGTTGCTATTATAAATTTATTTACGTTCGTGTTGTTTTTGTTGTTGTTTTGGGGTTTTTGCAGATGACACCTATATGTACGATGATGCTTTACGTAGTGGTCCCCATTATGCTGTCAGTGGTATACATCCCCAGGGTCATTGGTACGATGAACCGCCCTATGAAAGTGATCCCGATGATTTTCTGATGTCGGGACTTAATTATGGACCAGCAGCAACAATACAGGTAAGCATTGGCCTATCAATTTAAATATCAGAGTTCAGTTAATTTAAGGAGGTTTTGCTCTTTAAATTCCCATCATTACTTTGGTCTTAGTCGAAACTATTTGCTGTTTATATTTGTATCCAGCACCCATCTTCGCCACCCACTCATTAAGTTTTAGCCTACCTGGCATATCCTGCCACTAATTGATGCCTTGCTTCATTTAACATTTACCAGAGTGAACTTCGAGTCATTTACCCAACGGGATGGCAAAATGCCATTGAACTTTGCTCGGTGTGGTGTGTGTGTGTGACCCCCTATCAGATAGGGGTAAGAAGTGGATGCTGCCACCAAGTAACAGTTCACCTCTCTCTCTGTTCATTTTCAATACCACATTGACCAACTTCGACCATTCGGATGGGGATGACCATCTGCTGTGGTATATCACAAAGGATGTTGTGGATTTTTTTTTATTTTTTGGGTATTTCGTTCATTTCACAATTGTCGCGCCACCCATATGCCATACCGAACCGGACAGGCAGACATGCAGAAGAAACACAATATCTTTTGTTATCGAATATCCCATTTTTGGCACATTAAACCCAAAATTTTCGTATGAATGTGAAGAAATACACATACATTCATGAAGGTTTTGGGTATGTAAATTTAAAAGGACAACAGAAGAATGCGATTGTAAAGCAAAACTTCAGTGAGAAGTATAGGAAAAAATAAATGGAGAATAGAAAGTGAAGCCTAGGCAAAACATAATAAATAATAACTAAAATACCCTTGTTTTCTGTAGCCCATTGAAGAACTAGTGTTGTTCAATAGGTCCAACAAGGCCTGGAAGGACATCTACATAGAATTTCCGATCTCCACACCTTCTGCAATTAAAATATGACAAATCTTCTATAGGAAATAGACGCCTCCGGGCCTTCTATAGGCATCAGAGAAGTTATAGGATGGAAAAAAGCGATGAGGTTATTTAAGAACAACCAAAGTCCTCCAATGCCTACAGGAGACACTATAATACCTCCATAACATCTGTAGGATCAACAGGGCTTATCTATATACAATTTCGGACATCCAGGCATTCTACAATTAAAATACGATCTTTAAGTTCTCTATAGACAACAGTAGAGTGCTAGGCCTTCTATAGCCAATAAAGCACCTGTAGATTTTCTATATGCAATATAAGGAGTTCAGACCCTCTATAACCAATTAAAGACCTCCTATACCAGGGCGATATATTAAATTGTCTATAGAAGTTGTCTATATACAATATTAGATCTCCACGCTTTCTATAGGAAATATAGGACGTACAGGTCTTCTATAGACAACAGAGAACCACTAGGTCTTTTAAAGCCAAAAAATGCCTTTATGTCTTCTATAGATATTTGAATACCTCCGGGTCTTCAATGGACAATTAAAGACCAACACGACATATATAGATGTTAGAGAGCTTCAGATATTCTCCAAGTAGGTCACTGAAAATCCTCAATTCTAAAAATAATATAAAATAATACCTATAGTATTAATAGGAAATTTTAAATCTTCAGGTGTTCGATAGGCAATAAAAGTCAGATAGGTACTATAAGACATCCAAGATGTCTATCTTCAACAGAAGAGTTCCGGGAAATATATATGCCACATTAAACGCACAATGACAATAGAGGATATTTTAAAATCTTTAAAATCCATTCTATTAAGCCTGTGGATTTTCAAATTTTTAAAAATAATTTTTTCTAGGTACAAAAGATCTCATATAAATAATTTAATATGAAATATAAGGTGTTCAGGTTTTCTACAGGCATTGACAGACATATATGCCTCTTACAGGCACATCCAGGTCTTCTCCAGGTAATAACTGGAAATCTCAAGGGTCTCTATTGACAAAAAAAGATCGTTAGAATCTATTTAAAAAATCGAAATGTTATATCTATGGGACCTTGACGTGCATTTTTTAAGAATATTTTTTAAGGCCTAACTGAGGCGTGGATTTTGTTAAGATTTTTTTTTTTCAAGGCCTGAGGCGTGGATTTTTTATAGCTGTGTATTTTTAAAGCATGTTTTCAAGGCCTAACTGAGGCGTGGATTTTTTATAGGTGTCTATTTTTAAAGCATGTTTTCAAAGCCTAACTGAGATTTTTAAATCATATTTTTTGAAGCCTTAACAGACATCTGGCCTTCAATTTTTAATATGTTATTTCAGGCCTTATCAAATCAAAAACTTTTTTTTTCAAGGTATATCGCAGCTAGAGCGTGAGTTTTTCTAATGTAGCCTATCAGCTTGATTTTTTTAAATCTAATCCTTGTATTATAGTCCTTTTAAAAATCCATGCCTTGTGTTGTGGTCCTTGAAGAAAAATTGTTTAAAAAATCTAATCCTTTTTATATGGTCCTTTTAAAAATCCACGCCTAGTGTTGTGGTCCTTAAACAAAAATCTTAAAAAAATCTAATCCTTTTTATATGGTCCTTTTAAAAATCCCCGTCTAGTGTTGCGGTCCTTGGAAAGAAATCTGTGCTATGGTTTTTGAAGAAAAATCTTAAAAAAATATAATCCTTGTTAAAACGTCCTTTTAAAAATCCACACCTTGTGCTATGGTCCTTGAGGAACATTCTTTAAAAAATCTAATCCTTGTTAAAATGTCCTTTTAAAAATCCACGCCTTGTGCTAAGGTCCTTGATGAAAAATCTTAAAAAAATTTAATCCTTGTTAAAATGTCGTTTTTAAAATCCACGCATTGTGCTATGGTCCTTAAAGAAAAATCTCAAAAAATCTTCTCCTTGTTATGACCCTTAAGGAAAAAACTGAAAAAAATGTAATCCTTGTTAAATGGTCCTTTTAAAAATCCACGCCTTGTGTTATGCTCCTTGAAGAAAATTATTTTAAAAAAGTCTAATCCTTGTTATATGGTCCTTTGAAAAATTCACACTTCTAGCTCTGAGGGCCATTGCAAAAATATTCTTCAAAATACAATCCATGTGTCACGACCCTTAAAAAATTCACGCTTATAGCGCAGAGAAAAACATCCTTTAAAAATCCCACACTTAATAGCTCTGATAAACCTTGAAAAACTACGGTTTTTTTTTATAAAAAAAATATCCACGCTGATGCCTCCTGCCACCTTTAATAATTCCACCATTAAAAAACTGACTACGGATTTTAATAAAAAAAAATCAATTCTATGAACTGTGAAATTTTTTCATAAAGAAAAATATCAGTACCCCTCATTATTTGTATTTATTTTATAGAAAACAAAGGTTTCCGGTCCTTAGACCTTTCTTTCTTTTAAAAATCAATTCTCAGGAGTTACAATTTTCTGGCCAATAGATTACAACTAATAATCAGAACTAAGTAATTTTGATCAATTGAAGAAATCAGTTCTCCGGACTATGGATTTTTTTCTATACAAAATCAATCATCAGAACTTAGAAATTGTGTTCTATGGAAAAAAAAATCAGTAATTGGCACTAAGTTTTATTTTTATATAGAATAAATTATTTCTCAAGACTGATGATCCTGTCTATAAAAATATATTACAAATGTAGAGATTTTTTAAATCAAAATTGGTTCTCAAATGTCAATACGATTCCCATATAACTCATATTGGTAACAGTCAACTTCTGGATCTTCTATGGTCACTTCCAAGTCTTCTAGAGCCATTTTAAGATATTCTCTTGTCCACAGAATAACTAAACGTTGATATTCCCAAAAGAATATCTAGATGTTATTTCTAGTCTGTAGAAGGCACCTACAGCATTTTCAGTGAGGTCTACATTTGCCTAGAAATTGTATATTTCCTGCATAGGATCTCTAAGTGACTATAAATATGAAATTAACTATAGAAGACCTAGAGTTTTTCTTTTGCCTATAGAAATTATTGGGGTATAGTTTTGCATATTGAATACCACGAAGTCTTCGATTGTCTGTGGAACTCATAAAGTTTGTCTTTCGACTGTTCATCAAATTAACCTGCCTAAATAATTATTTAATTTCCCTAATTTTATTTTAAATTTTCCACACACACAAAAATCCAAATATCCCCCTAAAAATCCTTGGGAACCAAGTGCTCCAAATTACAAAACACTTTGCTGCAAAGCCACAATTCGACATTCCAATGACTACACTTTATTATGCTTGTTATTCTATGCATGCCCGGCATTCATACATTGTAAGCAAAGTGCATTTGCACATATATATGTGTGAGTGTGTCTGTGCCTGTGTGTGAGAATGCAACATATGTAGGGATCATCTTGTATGCATCTTATGTGCCATTTACCAATAAAAATGTCATTCAACTAAATGTTTATTTTATTTTTGTGGAGAGAAAAACAAAAACAACATTTCCCCACTTTCCCCTTTCTGCTACCACAAAAAAAAATGTTGTTTTGACAATCATTTCGCACACACACTCACACTATAACAATAAATGCGTGTGTATATGAACTTGGCAGATATTTACTCCCTTTGGTAATCTTATTTTGTTGCCCGATCATCTTAGTCTTACATTTGTAATCCCCAGCTGAGGGGGGTAACAGGGAGTTTTTTGGAAGAACTATTTTTTTCTGGTTTTAGTTTTTTTCTTAAGGGAATTAAAGTCGATTTTTTTGTTTTTCGAAAATATGAAAATCCTTAGTAAAAATAGAAGAAACTAGAAATACCAATAAGATGCTGTAATCCCAGAAGCCATTGCCCTATGCCAGGGCTGGGGCAAATGCACCACCGAACACTAAATGATGCAGTCAATATCTAAAATAAAAGCTTATCATAGACACATGTGTTGCTGTTGAGTGCTGCAAGATGTCAGGAAAAAAGGTTAAATCCCTTCTCTTTTTTTGGATGTATGCATATATATGCGAACATGTGTGTGTGAGCTTGATGTCTCTAGAAAATAAAGTTTGAAACATTTTTTTGACAAAGACATAGTATGATGGATTTGTTGTAATGCTTAGTTAAACTTTTATAAAAAGGAAGCTAAGTGCTTCCATTTGACATTTTGTTTAAACATTTTGTTTCTAATCGATTACATTTTTTACTTTTTTCTTCTTCTTCTTGTTTTTGAAATATTTGCAGGGCGGTCGTGTACGTTACTCCTCGAATCGTGATAGTACCGGTGTCATTTCATTACGTTCAGCCGGTGATATTTCCTTACCACAACGAGCACCACCGCGAAGAGGTCTCATATTACCTCAACAGCCACCAAATCCACCGACAATAATTCCTTTAACACATGCCAGGTAAGTGAAGTAAAAATATATTATAAAAAAATTAAAGAATATGTTAAAGAGTGGATTTTAGAAGATTGATAGCCTCACCTCAAATAACTAAGTGAAATTAATCGAAGTATAAAATAAAAAAATCAGGAGTAAATTTCATTGGAGCATTGAAACTGATGGAGTTTCCTTTAGTTATTATTTTCAATCTACTGACAAATATTAATTATACCCTACACAACTATGTTGTCAGGGTATTATAGCTTTGTGCAGCCCCAAAAGTTTGTAACTCCGCGAATTATTGGTCCTAGACCCACCTTTAGGTATACCGATCGTCATATCTCGACTAGCTGAGTCGATCTAGACATGTGTGTCCGTCCGTCCGTCTGTTCATCATAATTTGTAAACACGATACAGGCCACAGTTATGGACCAATCTTCACCAAATTTTGCATGTATTGTTTTTGGGAAAGATCGGTTAATATTTAGGGGATGCAATGGAGCAAATACTAAATTTTTGTCGGTTATTCTGGTCGCTCCAGAGGCCGATATAATTGCCCGAACATCGTGAAATTTTGCATGGAGAAGGGGATCGGGCCAAAGAATAAGCATGCCTGTTTTGATAAAGATTGGTCAATATTTAGGGGGTCAAATGGACCCTGACTTTTGTGTGAAAAATTACAAAATTTCTATTCTATAGCGTGTATATTTACTCCTGAAGGACATATACCCGAGAAGTTGATATTATATCCAAGATGAGGGGTTGGCCTTTAAATTGATACCAATTATATTGTTGTATGTGCTCGGATGTGGGAGTTACACCTAAATATTTACAGGTATCTCCGTATTCGTATATTATTTAGTAATCCATTACCACACTAGAGGGCGGAAATATAGCGCTGATCGCTTTGAAATGTTGTCGTCAAGGACAACGCCTATAATTTTCGGTGATGATCAAATAATAATTTTGGGATGAAGTGGACCGTAAACTTAATTTTTTTGTATTTTTCGAATCGATCTATAGGCCACAGTTATAAGCCGAACATCACTATCCAACCCACGATGAAGGCAATCTGGACAAGTAATTAGAAGGGATGTACTGAATATTAGAAATATTCGGAAAATATGTCAGTGTTAAGGAAGTGTTGTAGTTGACCTCTAATCGGGCAAGAGGGTACAACTATCTTGATATATTGCCCAGGCTCGTAATAAAAATCTAAAGAAAGCTAGAGTTCCGTGGTAGTTGTGTAGGGTATCGTATGGTCGGCCCCGTCCGACTATACTGCTCCACTCACTGGTTTTTTAAATGATGTTGGTTATTTTAATTCAATCTCCTGAAAAAATAAAAAATATAAAGCTTTACAATACAGCTTATCATTTCCTCATTGCCTTGAGCAAAAAAACTTTTGTAATTTTTAATTTAAAAAATTACAATTTCAAATTGTATGTTGTCTTTTAAGTACATCCTTTACATATATATGCATATATTAGAAAATTCTTTTAATCCTTATATTTGTAATTACACACTTGTCAAATGTTGCTTTTTGTTTTGTTTTATGTTTTAACCCCACCATAAATCTCCTTCAAGGGTATGTTGTCCTTTTTAAGTTTACATTAAATATTGAATGTAAATTTACATGTGGCATATTTACATTTTATAGTTTTTCCTTATTTTTTTATTTTAATTTTTATGTTTTGTAAATATGTACGTATTAAATAGTTTGAGGCGAAATATTGAACATTACATAAGACATAACATGTGTTTTAAGATTTAAATGGAGTTTTTGTGTTTAATAACATAAAATAGGGTGTGACAATAGTTTGATTTGTAAGAGGGTGATTATAAAACCAGTAAGGAAAGTAGTAAAGTCGGACGGGGCCGACTATATGAAACCCTTCACCACTTTGGGTATATTCAACAGATGGAATCCTAACAGACGTCGCATTTTTGAAGGACCATTAACATGAAATGAATAATATATAGGGACGTTGTTGCACCATTTACATAAAATCGGACGAATATATATATGGGAGCTATATCTAAATCTGAACCGATTTTCACGAAATTTTACACACATCGATCTAGACTTAATTCAGTACGCTATGCCAAATTTCGTGCAAATCGAAGGATATATAGGGACTTTGGTGCACTATTTACCTAAAATCGGACGAAAATATATATGGGAGCTATATCTAAATCTGAACCGATTTTCATGAAATTTTACACACATCATTCTACACTCTATTCAGTACCCTATGCCAAATTTCTATATCTAAATCTGAACCGATTTTTCCCATTTTCAATAGGGTTCGTCCTTGGGCCAAATAAGTGAACTGTGCCAAATTTCATCCAAATCGGATCACAAATGGACGGACATGCATAAATCGACTTAAAAAGTGATTCTATGCATACTGTCAAGAGGAACCATGTGTCTATGTCGTTTCCTTTTGCCTGTTACAAACATATGCACAAAGACATAATACCCTGTACCACAGTGTGGTGAAGGGTATAAAAAAGCTACAACTACTACACCAATAATAAGAAATATGTGCATTTGTATATACTATATATTTATTAAACAAATATTTGGGAGAGAGAAATTACATGCACAAAATTCTGCCAGCTATCAGCTATTTTAAATTTTCCAAGAAAATACTACAACATTATAGAAGTAAGTACATATAATTAGTTCTCAGAATTAAGGATTATTTTTCAAAGAAAAATTTTTCTATAGAACAATATTTGTAAGGGTGAGAGATTGTTTTCTAAAGAAAAAATCTATCCCCATTACTGGTGACTGTTGTACAAAAACGTCTTCTGATGTATGGATACTTTTTTATATATCACCTCATTATTTTTTAACCAAAATGTCAGTTCTCAGAAGTTAGAATTTTTTGTCCAACAGAAGAAAACTAATAATCAGAACTAAGAAATTTTGGTCAATATAAAAATATTAAAAATTCAATTCTCAGAATTAATAATTTAAAAAAAAATATAAGAATTGTCTTTGATAGAAAATCAGTAATTGAGACTAAGAGATTTTTTATATAGTATAAATTATTTCTCAGGACTGATGATAAATTTTGAATATTTAAAAATGTAACTATTCAGTATTGAGGGTTCTCTTCATTAATAAAAATTAGTTTTCAAATGACAATACTATACTCCTATAATACATATAGGTAACAGTAGATTTCTGTATCTTCTATAGTCACATCCAAATCTTCTAATACTATTTTAAGGCATTCTCTTGACTATAGAGCACCTAAACACTGATATTGCGAATAGAATATCTGGAAATTATTTTCAATCTGTTGAAGGCACCTACGGCATTTTCAGTGCCATAAAAGACTTTGAGCTCTACATTTGCCAAGAAGTCTTATACTTTTTGGAAATCTATGTGACTATAAATATGTTGTATACAAAATCTTAGCACAAGGACTTTTTTCAAATCGTTTTCTTTAAAATGAATCAGCCTCATGACTAAGAATTTCACAAAAAGAAAATTAAATTGGTACTGACGACAGATTTTTCATTGTGGAAGTAGTATTTTTTTATGGACACAATTCTCCATTCCTCAAATCCAACCCCATTATTTAGGACTTTTTTATATAAAAATCCTTGCACAACTTTTGTCTATAGAACATTATTTTCTATGAAATGAATTGTGGTAGATTTTTCAGTACTGAAAATGAAGAATTTTGCCAAAAAAAAAAAAATAGTTTTTTCTAGAGAAAAATGTTTTTAGCTCTGAAGACTGATTCTGATTAAACATCAGACATCACCACTGAAGAAGACTTTTCATAGTGGAAAAACTACTGCCCCTAATAACAGATTCCAAGGTGACAATCCTCAATCCTGCCTACAGGTATTTATGGTAAATGATTTTGTTTAATTAAATTAGCTCATCCCTTGTTACTGCTGCTAGGATTTTTACAGCGATACCCGCAATCTTTTAACCAATTTGCCTGTAATTAATAATTATAAATATAAATATTCCCACACATCAAAACAGAGAAAAAATCAGTACTCATTTTTTTCGGTTCTGATGTATTATTCATTGATGCAAGAGCTCTAGAGGACATAAGTATGACCCGAACCCCACGAAATTTTACACCAGGAAGGGAATCTGGCCAAAGAATAAGCATTACTGTTTTCATGAAGATCGGTCAATATTTATCAGGTCAAATGGACCCAGACTTTTGTGTAAAAAGTGACAAAAATTGTATTCAGGGGTGTATATATTTACTCCTACAGGACGTAGATCCGAGAAGTTGATAGTACATCTAAGAGCAATGGTTCACATTTAAATCGATACTAATTTATTGCAGCATGTACTCGGATGTGTGGAGTTATACGTAAATAATTAAAGGTATATATGTGTTATGATATTGCCCACACCAGAGGGCAGAAATGTCGCGCTGATCGTCATGAAATTTCACATGAAGTTCCGGACGACGCCTATAATTTTCGAATATGATCAAATACATAGAACGGCTGTTCGGTCAATATTCCGACGGTCAAATCAACCAAAATCTAAAGTGACAAAATGTTTATTTTATGGCGTACATATTCACCTCCGGAAAATAATATTTGGAAAATATACCAGGGTTAGAAAATGGAGCTGTTACGAAATATTTACCAGGCTCAGAATATAGAACCGCAGAAATTTAGATTTTCGTGGACGTTGTCGGCCACGTCCGTCTATACAACTCCGCCCATTGGCTTTTATTGAAAACAATAAAAATAAAAATTACCTCCCAGCGAATTGTCTTATTCTATAGGAAACAAAATCAGAACTTTGGAAATATCTTGGTTCATAGCAAAAATTCCTCGTCGGACGGATTTTTTTACACAAACAATTTTAAGCACCAATTGTTTGCTATAGAATAATATTCAATTCCAAGGACCAATTTTGTTTTCGTACTGATCCTCAATCCTCTCTCTGTTGAAAATTGACACCACGAGTCCTTGTCCTACATCCTTAAAAATGTTTTTCAGAAATCTACCCTACGAGTTCTGATTAAGAAAAAATTAAAAAAAAAAATCCAGACTGCGTCTCATTCTTACAAACCATTTAAAATTTCTACGCCACGTGTGCTTTCTTTTACGTTTGAAGTTGGTCCATAAAACTACTCTTGATCAATCTTCCCCACCAGTTTCCTTTGAAGATATTAGAATGAAATATATTCCACAAGACCATTTGAAAAAAAATTTAAATTTAAAATTATGTTCTTAAAAAACAATAGATAATCTTCACTATGAGCCCTTCCTTAGCAGCATTTTTAAAAAATACGATCTTCGAGCCGTTCTTATTAAAATATAATAAATAAATCTTACGCTAATAGTCCCTAAATAAAAATAGATGTATTCTAAAAAAAATATTTTGGCGAATTTCCAAAAAAATGTCCGCAATATTGTTAATTTTGGAGCGAAGTCAATAGTCCTAGTTCATACGAGAGTCAGATATGTTCTCTTCCTAAAACCCTTGGAATTTCCGGATTCCGATGTTCCAGTGAGAAGGAAGGATAATTTTGTTGATTGATGATGGAAAATCCCGGACATCCACTAAATTCCATACTACAACATATTATAATCATAATTTTCTTTTTTCAATAAGAGTTGACCCACACTTTACTTTGCTGTAGATAGACAATTTGAAAACTAATGAGAACTCAATAAACAGTAGCAAATGAAATGAAAACGGACTAATACCAAGACAAAAACAATGCGTGGCATTTAATCGTCTATCGTCTATCCTGAAAAACAGCAACAAATACACCACAATATAACAACAATAATAAAAAAAATTGTATCAATATTTAACACAACCAAAAGCTTATACAGACAGACATAGGATGGTTGTGGCCGACATTTATTACTGCTATTGAAATGATGGTATATTTCATATGTATATGTGAGAGTGATTATGTGTGCGGAGGCAAACGAACTCTTTTATTTGTGTTTGTTTTTCGGCTTAGATCAAATTGTATTGTTTATACACTTGCATAGGTATATATCCTAGATATATGTATATATGTTTATATATGTTTATATATGCCATATATAGTATGTATATATGTTTCAGTATGTATATATTTCCATGTATTGTAAGATGTGTTCAGACATTGATAACTTTTTACTACTACTGGCTGGCAACATTGATGTCGATTGTTTGTTGGTTGGTTTGGTAACCATGTTGTAGTTTGATTGTTTCCATTTTGTGATATTTCAGCACGTACGCAATTTACAAACATCTACGCAGTTACGCGAACACATACACACGTACACACAGATACAAATACAAACTATAACAACAGCGGCAACACCATCCAGTTAGTGAGTAGCAATATAACATCATTAAAAAAAAAGAGGAAAACTTAGCCGCACGTACACATACGGAAAGTGAATGACTGAATGAATGGAATGAAATGAAATGATGATGACTGAATGGTCATATGTATCTCTCCAAGTGTATGTGTGTGTGCGTGTGTGTGTTCCCCAGAACACCTTATATGAAAGGATATAAAGTTTTTCCTCTTTATCCACTGCAAACATCCTGGGCAGGCAGTCGGGCAGGCACGCACGTACTCACGCACACCAGCCCATTTTCTTCTTACTTTCATTCTTTTCTTTCTTTGCAAAGCGAACACTAATAGAGATATAGTACATAGTAGTAGTCGTGTAACAGTGAACAATCCTTCTCTAAGGGATTCGAAAACTATATTTAGTTTCGATGTGATGCGAATAGATAGCGAAACAATAGCAACAAAACAAACAAAAACAACAGTTATAACTTTAAAATTCACTTATACACAAAGAGATAGATCTAGAGAGAAAACTACTACACGTTCACAATACACTTACGCACGTACATGCCTGTGTGTGTGTGTGAGTAAATAAAATGAACATAAAGACGTTATGGGAATAACAAATGGCTAACATCATATCAACAATAATGTCGTTAAACAAAAACTTTAGAAATGATTAATTACTAGAGGGTCTAATATTAAACTTCGGGTTTTTATGCGTGGGATTTAATATCTAGTCGGGCAAAGGTTTTAATTTCCAGAGGAATTGCTACTATTTCATACTTTATGGAAATCTACATCTCGAATCCTTCCTTAAACTTTTTTTAAATAACAAGAACAAAAACATTTTTAGGAATATGTGTCCTTATTGTAGATTTTATAAGAAGAACCCTTAGCGTTGATTTTTAAAAATAGTTTTAAGGTTGGCTCTGTAACATTGGCGCAGAGTGAAATCTAGTCAATGGTGGATTTGCCAGGTCCGAAGCCGCATTGGTATGATCCAATAATGTCATTGACCATTGGCTTCAGTCGTTCACACAGCACACTGGATAGCACTTTATATGCGATGTGAAGAAGGCTAATTCCTCTATGGTTGGCACATATCGACTTGTCTTCTTTTTTTGTGTACGGAACACAGGATGCTCTAGTCAAATTGTACTAATCAGCTGGTGCATGCTCCTTAACAGCATCTGACCACCAGTCTTGAATAGTTCGGCTTGTAACCCATCGGAACCTGCTGCTTTATTATTTTTCAGCCGATTGATTGCTGTTCTGACCACATCTTGGCTAGGTGGTATACACTCTACAGTGTGAGATGAAAAAACTGCAACCAACTTCAGACTCCTGTCATTTTTAAGCCACTCGTATATAAGAGCACAAAAAGCATTTTGGTAAGAATTTTCCAGAAAAATGTTATTCGTGATGGAACAGAAAGAAAATAGACTGAAAAGAGCTAAAGAGCATGGCCGAAAGTGGTGAACTGCCGAATTTGATTTTCTTCGATGAAATATACACCTCGATGAGAAAACATTCGTTGTCCAGCAGTTTGTAAACAAACAAAATGATCGTGTTTACTTGCCAAAGAGGTCAGCTGAAAATGTGAACCTTCGGTTGGCCACCAAAACTCAAGCGCCGGCCATGGGCCGCCATAACAGCCGATGATAGCTCCGCTCGTATTAATCGACCACGACATCAAAATAAATGCTGAATATTATCGCGAAAACGTTTTGGCCGCAGACCTTGGACATTCCAAAATTCTGAGTGCGATGGTGGACGCGCCACCCAATAATGGTTACACAATCGCATGATACCAATCCGTTGGACTACTGTGTCTGTAGTATTTTGGAAAGCAAGGTTGGCACTAAAAAATACCAAAGTGTCGATCACCTCAAGGAAGCGCTTCGCCGGGAATGGGACAAAATACCGCAGAGCAACAATCGGGCAGCGTGTGATGGTTTCATTGGCCGTTTTAAGGCCATAATTCGGGCCAAAGATGACCAATTCGAAAAATCTAAACTTATTCTAAAATTTGATGCTATTTCCGACATTTTTGCTTTCAATAAAATAAAAAAAGTGTTAAAATTATGGCGCTTGACTTTGTTGCAGTTTTTTTATCTCACCATGTATACAGTCATCTATTATTGGTTCTGGGGTATCCTCCTCGCAGCTACTTTTTGATACCAGAAGTTTTTCAAAATGCTCCTTCCAGATCCTCAGCACGCTGTGTGTAAGCAGGTTTCCTTCTTCCTCTTTACAGGAGGATGTGCCTGCACCAAAGCGTTTGGTTTGGTGTTTTACTCGTTTGTAAAATTTTCGGACTTCATTCTGACTTCTGTACATCTCGATTTACTCTTCTCTTCTTGTTATTTCTTCTTTTTTTCTGAAAACAGGTTTCTCCTCTCTCCTTTTCTTCCGATAATTCTCCATCGCATTACGTGTTGCTGCTGTCTGCAGTGTTGTCCTACGACGCTCCTGATCGTACCATGGGTTTTTGGTACCTAAGTATTGCTTTTGCTGCAGTTTGTAGGGAGTGGGCAATTATTTGCATTGTGCTTCTATACCATTATCGGGACAAGAAGTACTTTCGTAAAGCAGGTGGGTAAGTTGGGTAGAGTAGGCCACTGCTACCTGTTGTGTTTGCAGCATTTCGACGTCCAGTTTCCGTGTTACATTAGATAGCACCTTTGCTGCAACATTAAGATGGGTGCGAAACTTGGCTGCACAAGGTAATGGTCCGAATCGATATTCGCTCCTCGTATCGATCGTATCGATCGATCTATCACAACATGGTCAATTTGATTTCTCGTTGCTTGATCGGGAGAAATCCAGGTGGCCTTGTGAGATGCGTGAATCTGGTGCTGCTAACTACCATGTTTTTTGCTGCCGCGAAGTCAATCGGCCTCATGCCGTTGTCGGATGTTTCTTAATGGAGGTTGAATTTTCCGACGGTGGGACCAAGCAGGATTTTAATGTCATGGCCAGGGCAGCGATCATATGCAGTTTCTAGGCCTTCGTAAAAAAGTCTTTGGTCTGTTCATCCTTATCTTCCGTCGGAGCATGGGCGCAAATAAGACTGATGTAGAAGAACTTCGCTTTTATACGGATTATAGCAATTCGCTCATCTACTGGACTGAATCTGGCAGCTATAATACAGGGCGTAATCATCTGATTTACTTACGCCAGTCCCTTTCCATCGCATTTCCTGTAAGGCAATAACGGCTTTGTACTTCTTGAGTACATCCGCCAAGGCGAAAACTGCGCCTGTCCTTTACAACGTGCGCACCTTCCAAGTGCAGATTCGCAGATCGTGGTCCTTTATACGTTTGCGGGGATAGTCAACATTGGGTGGTTTCGTTTTCTTTTTCGTTGCTTTTTTTCTGAGTGTGGGCAACTAACCCGACGCCTCAATCCATTTTTTATAGTTCTTATGGGTGAACTCGCGACACATATCAGCTCACTACTTCAATGGATAATGAAAATAGTTACCCCAGGTGGCACCGCGTGGAGGTCAGTGTCCACAATTGAGATAATATAGTCCCTGAAAAATAAAATTTAAAAATCCACGCCTTGAAGTAGTCCCTGAAAAATAAAATTTAAAAATCCACGCCTTGAAGTAGTCCCTGAAAAATAAAATTTAAAAATCCACGCCTTGAAGTAGTCCCTGAAAAATAAAATTTAAAAATCCACGCCTTGAAGTAGTCCCTGAAAAATAAAAAAACCAATCAACTTGACAAAGTCCCTGAAGAATAAAATTAAAAAAATCTGCGCCTATATATAAATAGTGATTGTAATAAAAGTTTTAACAAATCAAGGCATATAAGTAGTCCTTGAAAAGAAACTGTTAAAATCCACACATATAAAAAGTACTTGAAAAATAAGTTTTAAAAAATGCACGCCTGTAGTGAGAAAGTGAAAAATAAGTTTTAAAAATCCATGCCTGGGTATAGTCCTTGAAAAATATTTTTTCAAACTCCATGGCTGTGTATAGTCCTTGAAAAATAATTCTTAAAAAACCAAGCCTGGGTATAGTCCTTGGAAACAAATTTTTAGAAGTCCCCATGGAATATGGAAGTATTGGTAGTATAATTCCTTCTCTTTTGAGACGTTTTTCTTTTCTTCTTCTTCTAATGTAATTTCACTTTCGAACAGGATTCCCTCATACCCCTTTTATAGAAGAACTTTTTCCCCATTTAAACATTCATCAGTTCTTATCTTTTAACCCACTGTCCGGAGAATAATACATTTTTTCTTGATCCTCAGATACTAATCGATTGTTGTTGGGATTAGGGTGGGCGAAAGTTCCTGTTGTTGTTTTATTACTTTTCTATGTTCTGCAGAATGAGAATTGGTATTTATCCTACTCAATCCAAGTATCCTCAAATGGTAGGATAAAAAGAAGATGATGAGAAGGAAAAACAGTAAACATGGACGAACGAGTTAGAGAGGCGTGCGTGCGTATCCTTTAGTGATTATGCCATTGTATGCGTGTTCACAATCCGAAATTGATGATTTGGAATGTTTTTTTTTTTTGTGGATTATTATTTTGCTGATAATTGTTGTGTTTTTGTTGTTGTTGGTATTTCAAATTGCTTGATGTTCTAGGTAAGTGCTCCAGTTTGTAGGTTGAGTATGAGAATTCCAATGAGTAGTTATTATTTGTTGTTGCTGTTGTGGAGGTATGAGGGAGGACTCTCCACTCTTTCAGTTTCATTCACCTTTAAAAATGTTTTCATAGTTAACTGCTGATGATGTTGTTGTTGTTGTTTGGCAGTTTACAACTACCGTTCATTGCGGAATGGGCCTGACAGGGAATGAAGGGTATGTTTTACCAAAGATAAGAACAACAATAACAACAACATCATAGGTATGTTATGTTTTCATTATTATTGTTGCTGTTGTTCGGTTTTGTTTGATTGGACATTTCACCAAAAGACCTGTGATACAAGCTAAGTTGTTCGGAAGGTAATTTATATGGATTATTGGAATGCTGTTTAATCCTTTGATATTACCTTAACCTTTTTTCCCTTCTCGTTAGTGTCCTTAATTCATGTTCGTTCGTCCTCCACCACCTTTCAATCTTTCTCTCTCTCTCTTCCCCCCCAAAAAATCATTTTCATTTGATTTCCTTGATTGACCTGACACTTGGTCAAATGTTAAGATTGGCTTTGTTGTGGGGGAAAGGATATTTTTTTTTTCTTGTTCTTCATCTTCGTTTTTGACATGGCATAACTGGTTGGCTAGCTGGATGGCTGACTGGCTTGAGTTATTAGATAAAGTCAAATGAGAAGGAATAGAAAAATGAGTCCTTTAGCACTCTTGTTGATGTATTATGGACAATAACAACAAGCTAGTGTTTTTTTTTTTTTTGTGTTTTGATAACAGAACACCCCCGCTCCCCTGTTTTCATAAAACACAGAAGGATGTGCTGCTGTTGTTGATATCACTTCCTTCAATTTTTTGTAGTAGTAGTTGTTGTTGTTGTTCTTGCTTTATGCGGAAGGGTCAAGTCTTCTAGGGTCATAGAAGTCGTTGTCTTCACTTTATTTTTTGTTCTATTCATTGTTGTTGTTGCTGCTGCTGTTGTTGGCCTCTCTATCCGTCTGTCTGTCTGTGTTTGACATTTATTTTATTTGCTAACCTGCCAGCAATTTAAAAGTCAAATGACTGTCATTGTTATGCTACTTAAGTGGTCACTTTTGGGGTTATCCGTAAGGCAGGAAGGACCAGGAACGTCGGCCATAATAAGACGAAAACGAAAAATATCAATATTTATTGAAGACAAACAATTCATTAAAGGATTACAGTGATTGAATGGAAAAGGAAGATGAAAGGAAATGAATGAAGGGAGTGGAGTTCTGGCGGGTGGTAAGAAAAATTGTGATTTAGGAAGGAAAGAGGATTGGGATCTTAAGAAGAAGGATGTTTTATTTTGACACCTTAAATTTTGCTGCAGTCCTTTATGAGACTCCTTAAAAAAATCCTCTCAAAATAATTTTTGAAAAATCTTTCATTGTCTGTGGTCCTTCAAAAATATATTTGAAAATCCTTTCTTCTCTGTATGTCTCAAAGGATAATTTTTGGTCTTCTCAAAAAAAAGACAAAATTGTAACAAATCTACGCATTGTTATGAAAATAATTTTTAAAAACTCTACGCCTTAATAGGCTCCTGAAAATAATTTTTAAAAACTCTACGCCTTAATAGGCTCCTGAAAAATAATTATAAAAATTTATACGCCTTGCTAGGCTCCTGAAAAATATTTTTAAAAACACTACGCCTTGCTAGGCTCCTTTATGCCTTGCTAGGCTGAGGATCCGAGAAGCGAATATCGATTCGGACCATTACCTTATGGCAGCCAAGTTACGCACCCGTCTTAATGCAGCAGCAAAGGTGCGATCTAATGTAACACGGAAATTTGACGTCGAAAAGCTGCAAACACAACAGATAGCAGAAGCCTATTCCGCTCAACTTAACCAACTGCTTGACGAAAGCACCCAATGTCCGGATAATAATATAGAAGCACAATGGCAGAGAATTGTCCACTCTTTACAAACTGCAGCAAAGGCAACACTTGGGTACCAAAGGCCACCATCAAAAAATCTGTGATACGAACAGGAGTGTCGTAATGCTACTGATATGAAAAACGCAGCGTATAGGGCAACCCTGCGGTCAGTAGCAACACGTAATGCGATGGAGAACTATCGGGAGAAAAGGAGAGAGGAGAAACGTATTTTCAGAAAAAAAAGAAGAAAGAGCAAGAAAAACGTAAGCGTGAGCAAATCGAAATGTACAGAAGTCAGAATGAAGTCCGAAAATTCTATCAACGGGTAAAACACCAAACCGAAGGCTTTGGTGCAGACACATCCTACTGTAGAGATAAAGAAGGAAACCCGGTGACAGATACAGACAGCGTGCTGAGTATCTGGAAGGAGCATTTTGAAAAACTTCTGGTATCAAATAGTAGCAGTGAAGTTTATACCCCAGAACCAATAATAGATGACGGTATAGATTGTATACCACCTAGCCAAGATGAAGTCAGAATAGCAATCAATCGGCTAAAGAATAATAAAGTAGCAGGTGCCGATGGGTTACAAGCCGAACTATTCAAGACTGGTGGTCAGATGCTGGTAAGGAGAATGTACCAGCCGAATAGTACAATTTGGCTAGAAGAATGCATGCCCAATGATTGGAACCTCCGCATCCTGTGTCCCGTGCAGAAAAAAGGAGACAAGACGATATGTGCCAACTCTAGACGAATAAGTCTCCTTTCCATCGCATATAAAGTGCTATCCAGCGTACTGTGTAAACGACTGAAGCCAATGGTCAATGACATTATTGGACCATACCAATGTGGCTTCAGACCTTGCAAATCCACCATTGACCAGATTTTCACTCTGCGCCAAATCATAGAAAAAAACCCACGAAAAACACATCGACACATTCCACCTATTTGTCGACTTTAAAGCCGCATTCGATAGCCCGATCCGTACAGAGGTTTTTAAATCCATGTCTGCGTTTGGCATTCCTGCAGAATTAATTCGGCTATGCAGGATAACAGCCCTTGATGTCGGAAAGGACCTCTCGAAACCCTTTAATACCGAACGAGGATTCAGACAAGGTGATAGTTTGTTGTGTGACCTTTTTAACATCCTGCTGGAAAAGGTCATACGAGAGGCAAAAGTGAACAGAAATGACACTATGACACCAAACAACACATGTTACTCGCCTACGCCGATGACATAGACATAATGGGTCGAACATTCAGAGCGGTAACTGCCACCTTTGAACAAATTGAAAATTAAACGATGAGAAGACCAAGATTTTATATACCTTGATACCGCCATAAATAAATCGAATCATATCAGGTTTGAAATTCGGAGAAGGATAGTGATGGCCAACCGATGCTATTATGGTCTGAGCAAACAACTCAAAATCAAGGCCACCTCTCGCCAGACCAAACTTACACTCTACAAGACGCTGACACTACCCGTGCTGTTATATGGATCTGAAGCATGGGTACTTGCGCAAGCATATGAGGCAGCTCTTGGAGTGTTTGAGAGAAAAATTCTTCGAAAGATCTATGGGCCGATCTGCGTTGACGGTGAATATCGCCGTCGAATAAACCATGAGTTGTACCAGCTATTGTCAGACGTATTGAGCTGCAGCGACTACGTTGGCTAGGTCATGTTGTGAGAATGGATGAAGATGCCCAGCCCAGAAGTCATATAAAAGCGAACCAGTTGATGGTTCACGCAGAAGGGGAAGGCCAAGAATACGTTGGAAAGATCAAGTCCAAGATAACATCGACGAAAATTGTCTTTCAAATTGGAAAAACTGCGCAAAAGACCGACGCGTCTGGAAATCATTTTTAAGTTCGGCCTATGGAACGAAAGTTCTGTCACAAGCCAGCTAAGTCAGTAGCATGCCTTGCTGGGCTCTTGAAAAATATTTTTTAAACACTCTACGCCTTGCTAGGCTCCTGAAAAATAATTTTAAAAAAATCATGCCTGAGAATAGACTTTGAACAATAATTTTTAAAAAATCCACTCCTGAGGATAGATTTTGAACAATAATTTTTATAAAATCCACTCTTATGCATTTTCCTTAATTGTTTTTACAAGATCTGATATTAATTTTATTTTCTTTCCCCCCTCTCTCTTTCCAGATCCCATGACCGAGAAAGTGGCGATTATGCTGGCTCAATATCAGACCTCCAAAGTGTTACCTCCCGTCTCAGCACCGTATCGGTAAGTTGACCTGTGAACATTGCTGCAGCACCTGCATTTCATATTGTCTGGATATTTGTTGTTGTTGTTTTATTTATATATTTTGTTGTAAATTTTCACCTCCATGGCTCCTTTGCCGAACCAAACTGACAAAAAACTCTCCTTTCGACAATTTATTTGCGAATTAGATTAAATGTTAGCGTTAATGCCAGCACACAAGTGCAAATAATCTGTAAACTTGCAACATTTGTCCGGAATAGCAATTTTTTTCTCCCCCACAGAAACGAACTGGAAAACAAAAGATTGTTTTGCAACCATCGTGTTGTGGAGGATTGATGGTTGCAACCCCGAGATTTTCCCTCCATAGAATTTCCATTGCACCGACGAAATTGATAAAGTGCACTTGAACAAACAAACTTTTTGTTGTTGTTGTTGCCCAGCAATATTTTCTTTTCAGCTCAGCCAAAGCTGTTTTTTTTTTGTATTTTTGGTTGGTTCGTTGTTTGGGTGTTTCAAAGCATCTGCAGCAATTTTTGTGACATTTGTTTTCTTTTAAGTCTAGCTGAAATTTTTGATTCCCACCCCACTCCCTTCGAAAATGTTTGCAAATCGTGTACAATGTTGCACATTTGTCCAAAAGCAAATTGTGTTTAGATTCTTTTGTGAAAATATACTCCTCCCCACCCCAGCCCAACTGCTTGCGGTAAATCAGCTAGCAGACAGCATCATAAGATTACCAGCCACGAATCGGAATCGTCTCCACCGCCATGCATTGCAAACACCACACGTAGAATCTCTTCTGGATGGGTTTGCTGCAATACTTGACAAGCAAAACGACCAAACCAACCGAACGACGAAACATCCATCCCACCGAATCCATCGACCGACCAACCGACCGTCCGACCTCTATCAGACCAACCACATTGGCAATGAAGTCACGTTTTGCGTTTGAATTTAATTGCGATTTAATGTGAATTCTGTTGTGAACACAGACAATGAGTTTTAATTTGATTTGTGATGACCTCCAGGCCACCACAACCCATCCGGGACCCCGAGACTACTTCATAAATGGCAAATGTTTATATCTCCTCCTCATTCTTTGGTTCGATTTGGGTTTTTTTGGTGGTTTGTTGAGCATTTCATTTCGATCATCGCCATCATCAGATGTGCATCGTCATTATTATCAATTTGTTTTCTATCATCATTTTCTCTCTCCATCATTGCAAGCATTTTTCTCATTCTCCTTTGTGTTCTGTTTTTCAGATTAGTACCAATAATTGCACGGCTCGTTATCGTACACTGAGTGGTGGCCTTGGCAATTCACCATCTCTATCGCCCAGTCCATCCTCCGATTATGAAGACATTGGCATTGGTGCACCGCGTGCCCTGCCACCCAGCCTAGCGGCAAAGGTTAAAAAGAACGGTGCCATTGCAACAAAATCAAATACAATTAGCCAGAAAGCAACCATACATCATGTAAGTAGTAGTGGTCCTATGAATCCTTTTAGTTTGCTTTTTGTTGTTAAAGTCCATGGCCATGTCCAAGTCAAGGAGTTTAATTAGAAACTACGCTATTGTAAGACAAGCAAGAAATGAACGCACTATTGTTCAGGTAGATGTAATTAAACATGATTTGGTATTAATTGTTTGCAGTGAAAGGGAATTGGACGTTTTTCCAATTGTTTGAAGAGGTCCTTAGAAGGCACATAGATGCATACAAAGATTGATTACATGTAATGAAGATTTGATAGGATTTAAGGGACATAATTGAGGTTTAACACAAACGTGAATAAATTTTAAAAAAATCCACGCCTTGACGAAGTCCCTGGAAAATAAAATTAAAAAAACCACGCCTTGACGAAGTCCCTGAAAAATAAAATTTAAAAAATCCACGCCTTTACGAAGTCCCTGAAAAATAAAATTTAAAAAATCTACGCCTTGACGAAGTCCCTGAAAAATAAAATTTAAAAAATCAAAGCCTTGACGAAGTCCCTGAAAAATAAAATTTTAAAAATCTACGCCTTGACGAAGTCCCTGAAAAATAAATAAAAAAAACACGCCTTGACGAAGTCCTTGAAAAATAAAATTAAAAAGTAGCAACACGTAAAGCGATGGAGAACTATCGGGAGAAAAGGAGAGAGAAGAAACGTATTTTCAGAAAAAAGAAGAACGAGGAAGAGCAAATCGAGATGTACAGGAGTCTGAATGAAGTCCGAAAATTCTACCAACGGGTAAAACACCGGTGCAGGCACATTCTCCGGTAGAGATATAGAAGGACACCAGGTTTCCTTCGGATAGAGACAGCGTGCTGAGGATCTGGAAGGAGCATTTTGAAAAACTTCTGGTATCAAATAGTAGTAGTGAAATAGATTGTATACCACCTAGCCAAGATGAAGTCAGAATAGCAATCATTCGGCTGAAGAATAATAAAGGAGCAGGTGCCGATTGGTTACAAGACGATATGTGCCAACTATATAGGAATAAGTCTGCTTCCCAACGTATATAAAATGCTATCCAGGGTACTGTGTGAACGTCTGCAGCCAATGGTCATTATTGGACCATACCAATGTGGCATCAGACCTGACAAATCCACCAATGACCAGATTTTCACCCTGCGCCAAATCCTGGAAAAAAACACGAAAAACACATCGACACATGCCATCTATTCGTCGACTATAAAGCCGCATTCGACAGCCCCATCCGTTTAGAGGTGTATAAAGCCTTGTCTGCGTTTGGCATTCCTGCAAAATTAATTCGGCTATGCAGGATAACTTTAACAGACACAAGATCAGCAGTTAAAGTCGGAAAGGACCTCTCGGAGCCCTTTAATACCGAACGAGAATTCAGACAAGGTGATAGTATGTCGTGTGACCTTTTTAACATTGTGCTGGAAAGGGTCATTCGAGACGCAAAGGTGAACAGAAATGACACTCTGTACACTAAACAACACATGTTACTCGCCTACGCCGATGACATCGATATAATGGGTCGAACTTTGAGAGCGGTAACAGTCACCTTTGAACAATTTGAGAAGGAATCTGTCAAAGTGGGTCTGGTAAAAAACGGCGAGAAGACCAAGCTGATGGTATCAACGCGCAAGACGTCGGACCAACTGTGGAACTTGAGAACCACAGCATCGATGTAGTCAAAGATTTTATATGCCTTAGTACCGCCATGAATAAAACGAATGACATCAGTTTTGAAATTTGGAGAAGGATAGTGATGGCCAACCGATGCTACTATGGTATGAGCAAACAACTCAAAAGCAAGGCCACCTCCCGCCAGACCAAACTCACACTCTACAAGACGCTGATACTACCCGTGCTGTTATACGGATCTGAAGCATGAGTACTTATCCAAGCAGATGAGGCAGCTCTTGGAGTGTTTGAGAAAAAAAATCGATGGCAGTGAATACGCCGTCGAATGAACCATGAGTTGTACCAGCTATTCTCGGACATCGACATTGCTAGACGTATTGAGCTGCAGCGACTACGTTGGCTAGGTCATGTTGTGAGAATGGATGAAGATGTCCCAGCCCAGAAGGCATATAAAAGCGAACCAACTGATGGTTCACGCAGAAGAGGAAGGCCAAGAATACGTTGGAAAGATCAAGTCGAAGACAACATAGCTGAAAATGGTCTTTCAAATTGGAAAAACTGCGCAAAAGCCCAATGCGCCTGGAAATCTGTTCTAAGCTCGCCTTATGGAACAAAAGTTCTGTCACAAGCCAGCTAAGTAAAGTCAGTAAGTTGATAGTCCTTTAAAAATAACTTTTAAAAAATCCACGCCTAAGGATATGCTTAAAAAAAGCGTTTTTAAAAATCCATTTATCCTTGAAAATAGCTTTTGGCCTTAATCGTCCCTTTATCCTTTCCCTGAGTTTGTCTTGTAATTAAAAAGAAGAATTGAAAAACAAAAACAATGTTTAGTTCTGACAATGGTGCGTTTATTGACTTCAAAGTTGCTTTCATCAAATACTAAAGACTTTCAGTTTGGAAAACATACTAACTTTGTTTGAATTTTTTTTCTTCCCTTTCTCTACCCCTTTAATGCTGCTGCCCTGGAACTTTTCTTCACGTTTTGTTGATGTTTATTTCCAATAATCTCGAAAAAACACAACTCTCCGCCATGGACTCATCATTCATGTTTGTACACACACACACACATACATGGAACAACAATAATTGACTGCTGTTTGTTGTTGGTTTCCTTGGAATGTATTGCAACTGGACGGTGGTCTCCACAACGGATGTATGGATATGTGGATGTTCTTTTCCTGGCAAAATATTGGATAAATTTGATGGAATGCTGTTTGCTTGCTATAAAACTTTCAACACAACTTCACAACCACATCAACAAAAACAACAATTCCGAATTTAACAAAAAAAAAATCACATCACTCAAATTCTGCAACCCGTCCCTCTTCCTGGACAATGACATTGCTATGCGATGCTGATGATGCCCTTGTCTTTCGATTTTCTATGCCATACCATCATGCTGCCACTGCTTCTGCTGCCACCTCCTGATGACTGATATCTATCCCGGCTGCCACTTCGTATTTTGTACAGACCAACGAAATGCGAAACTCGCAAAAGGAAATTGGCACATTTAATGAGAATGGAGTGCGAAACTTTGTTGCCACAAAGGATACTTCAAGGGATTTTAGCAATTCCCAAGATAATACCGACCGGGGCAGTATGAGCGATCAGGCCTTTGCATATTCGGCGAGTTCAGTGGAAAGTTTACCCAGTGCTTCCGGTTCAAGTAAGTAATTCTCTAGCTCTAGTCTCTAGTTGTTATTGTTCCATTATAGTTTTCCTATGCTATACAATTGTTCATCTATGTATCTAGTCAAACAGTCATGCAGCAGCTTCGACTGGGTGTGTGTGTCTGAGTGTGCGTTTGCATTTTTGGATTTACTTACCATTTCATCAGTTTAGTCTATTACCGAAAAACAATCGTAATAGATGAATGACGAGATGGATGGATGTTTGGGTGTTTGGATACCAGTATCTCTCACCCAGACCCCCTATTCCCCCCATGGAATCCAGTTGCAAACTTCAAATATATGCAGATGCATTTCGTATCTACTCCATGGGTAGTTTTATTGTCGATTTTATTTTGTCGAAGTTTGTCCGTTTGTTTGTATAAACATTGACGATGGCGATACAAACAACGCAGAGAACGATGATACTGTGTTTGCATAGACGAAACCAAGAAGGATATCCTGTTGTTTTTCGTTAGTTTCAGTTTAAGTGGTTTTTTGGTTAAAACTGTGGAAATTTTGAAAACTTAATGAATTTTTAATATGCTTCCTGGAATGTTAAAGGCTTGTTGTTTTTGCCATATCACCATCCATACACCCTCCGAATAAAAGAAAGACATTGACTGACATTTCCACGGGAGAGTGGAGGGGAAATGTTTAAAAGGCAATTGGTTCCGCTCACACGTCCATACTTCATGTGTATTCTACATTAATGGACAGTGTTTTGGAACGGGATGGTAAATCAAAAAAGTAGGAGGAAGACTGGAAGACAAAAAAGTAAATTTCTCTTAAATAAAAATAAACTTTAAACAGTCCTAAGGATAGCCTTTAAAAAATATTTTTAAAAAATTTACGACTAAGGATGGCCTTGAAACAAATTTTTTTCAAAATCAACGCCCAAGAACGATTTTATTTTCAAAATCCACACCTAATGATAGCCTTGAAACATTTTTTTCAAAATCCACGCTAAAGAATGACTTGAAAACATATTTTTTTTATAATTCAAAGCCTAAGGATGGCCTTGAAAGTTTTTTTTTAATCCACTCCTCAAGATAGACTTCAAATAATATTTTTTTAATTCAAAGTCTTAGGATGGCCTTGAAAGTTTTTTTTTAAATCCACACCTAAAGATTGCCTTCAAAATCCACGTCTTAGAATGGCTTGAAGAAACATTTTTTAAAAATCCACACCTAAAGATAGCCTTCAAAATCCAATCCTTAGAATGGCTTGAATAAATAATTTTTAAAAATCCACCCCTAAGGATAGTCTTCAAAAAATATTTTGTAAAAATCCACGCCTTAAAAAATATTCAGTAAAAATCCATAGTTTTGAAAAATACTTTTTTAAAAATCCACTTCTAAGCATAGCCTTGAAGAAATTTTTTCCAAAGATCCAAGCCTAAGGATAGCCTCGAAAATTTGAACCGATTATCACGAAACTTTGCACACATCATTCTAGACTTAATTCAGTACGCTATGCCAAAATTCGTGTAAATGAAGAGATTTCCAGGGACTTGAGTGCACCAATTACTTAAAATCGGGCGAAACTATATATGGGAGCTATATCTAAATCTGAACCAATTTTCATTAAACTTAGCACACTTTATTATAGACGCAATTCAGTACGCTATGCCAAATTTCGTGCAAATCGAGAGATATATAGAGATGAAAATATATATGGGAGCTATATCTAAATTTGAACCGATTATCACGAAACTTTGCACACATCATTCTAGACTTAATTCAGTACGCTATGCCAAAATTCGTGTAAATGAAAAGATTTCCAGGGACTTGAGTGCACCAATTACTTAAAATCGGGCGAAGCTATATATGGGAGCTATATCTAAATCTGAACCAATTTTCATTAAACTTAGCACACTTTATTATAGACGCAATTCAGTACGCTATGCCAAATTTCGTGCAAATCGAGAGATATATAGGGGCTTTGGTACACAATTTACCTTGAATCGGACGAAGTTATAAATGGGAGCTATATCTAAATCTGAACCGATTTTCACGAAACTTGACACACATCATTCTACTCTTAATTCAGTACGCTATGCCAAATTTCATGCAAATCAAAAGAATTCCAGGGACTTTAGTGGACTATTTACCTGAAATCGGGCGAAGCTATATATGAGAGCTATATCTAAATCTGAACCGATTTTCACTAAACTTTGCACACATCATTCTAGACTTAATTTAGTACGCTGTGCCAAATTTCGTGCAAATCGAGAGATATATAGGGGCTTTGGTACACAATTTACCTTGAATCGGACGAAGTTATAAATGGGAGCTATATCTAAATCTGAACCGATTTTTCCCAATTTCAATAGGGTTCGTCCTTGGGCAAAACAAATGAGCTGTGTCAAATTTCATCCAATTCGGATCATAAATGCGACCTGTACTTTGTTTACAATTTAAAATGGACAGACGGACGCACGGACATGCATAAATCGATTCAGAAAGAGATTCTATGCATATTCTCAAAAGTAACCATGGGTATATCTCGATTATTTTTGCCTGTTGCAAACATGTGAACAAAGACATAATACCCTGTACCACAGGGTATAATAAAAATAATTCTCCGAGCCTTGGTAGGCATTAGAAAACATTCACAAAAAAAACTTAACTACTCCAAGGCCGGGAAAACTGTTCTTAAAAAATTTTCAAGCCTTGAAAATATTCGTTAAACATCTCTTGTCTTGAAAAATATTCTTCCAAATTCTCCAAATCTCAATAGACGTTGAAAAATATTCCTAAAAAAATCTTCAAATCTCTGAATCGCAATTAACGTTGAAAATATATTCTTACCAAAGCATCAATCTTCAATAGGACTAAAAATATACTATAGGTCTGCAAAAAAAGAAAAAAATTGCATCGAAAAAATATTCTTCCGAATTCTTCTCAATACCATTCCGAAAAAATCTCAGAGCCTCCATGGACCTTGAAAATATTCATACAAAATCTGCAAACCTCAATATAAAAATTAGATCTGCTAAAAAAATATTTTTAAAATATATTTTCGATATGCCTGGAAAAAGTATTCTTAAAAAATCTCGCAGCCCAATATGCCTTGAAAAAATATTTCCTTGAACCACTGTACCTTTCTCCGATTGTGCATACATGTTACATGCAAATGCCTCGTTATATTCGACCTGTATGCCTCGTATAATATCCACCCTCTTAATTTGTATGGATGTGAGTGTGTGTTTGTCTGTGTGCGTGTCCCTTCCATGTGTCCTTTTTTCCAAACAACTTACCATGATTGCTGGAATTAATACTAAGAAGGAAATTGGTTTCGCCATTGCCAACAATGGGATGCTTGAAGGGATGGAGGTAGGGTTAAGGCTACAAACCCCAAAAAGGATGAGGTCCGGAATTTGATGTACACTCTTTGTGCGAAACTCTATTAATGAAGAACAGCAACGACTACAACAACAACAAAGTTTTTTCTTCAAGTATTTTTCTTTTGAACAGCAGTCCAATGAATAAAACAGGAACCAGAGGAACATCAATGAACGCAACGCACCCACCAACAGCACTTGATATTTTGCGACAAAGCCGAATTAAAAGAAAGAACAAACCAAAAAAAGAACGACAAGAGTCAAGTAAAAGTTGTTGTTTTGAAAAATTGATGAAAATTTATTTTACCCAAAAAAAGAACACACGCACACACACACCCTCACCCATACTCTCAAGCAACCACTCTCATGATAAGAACAAAAAATTAATTAAAAATACTTAAAATATTTCTTGAGCAAAGTTTTTCCAACTACTGGAAGATATCTGCTGCTTTGCCCAAGGAATAATATAAATTTAAACTCTCCAGCACCCCCCCCCCTCTCTCCCCCCTCCCTTCCTCTCGTTGTCGTTCTCTTTGGTAACCTCATCTTGGTCTCTTGTTAACTTTGGCATTTTTTCGTTTCTTCTTTTTGTTGAAAATTTATTTTTTAATTTATTGTGTGTTCATTTATTTACTTGCAGGCACTCAGGCCTTAGTACGTCCAGGCAGTCCACAAAGTTCCATTTCAACCGATGATCGCATCTCGTTAGCAGCACCAATATGCAAAGCAAAGGCACTTGTCGATAGCATGGCAAATCCTTACGATAAGGATGCACTTAAATTTAAGGTGAGTATCAAAAATCAAAGACCAAAAAGCAGCGTATCAAACGCCGCCAATGACACACCAACAAAAATTATAAAAAAAAAATAAAAAACAACAACCAAATCCGAAAGGACGACAACGTCAATGCAAAGCAAACACGCTCAAACACTGGAGAATATGCTTAGGTGGCTGGCTGGCAGGTTGGCAGGATATTCAACAGCAGCAGCAGCATCAGCTTTATGCTGTTGCTCAACAACCCTCCATATTGAATCTCCAATGGCTCGGATGATGAATGGCCGTGTCCTTTCAAAACTTAATGGCAAATGTTCCGGTAGATTTTGTTGCTTTAAACATCTTTTCTTTACATTATGATGACACAAACATAAATTGTCCTTTCGATGGCTGGCAAACACCTATACACCTACCTTACAACCCCTCCATATTGTCCCTCTTTGCATTTGACTTATTTGTGACACTTAAATCATTCTTGTCATCGTTGTTGTTATTATTTTTTCTTTTTTCTTCTTCTTATTTTCATGCCATAAATAATTTGTCTTCTTGTTTTTGTTCTGTTTTTATTCCATCATCTCTTTTTATTTTTTCCAGAAAGGTGACATAATAGAAGTGCTTTCAATGAACGCCTCGGGCATATGGAAGGGTCGTTGCCATGGCCGTGTGGGTCATTTTAAGTTTATCAATGTCGAAGTGCTGCCAGATCAGCGTTTAAAACACTCACACAGTAAAACGCTGACTGGCCTGGCTGGCAAGAGTATAAGTGCCGCCATGGGTATTGGCGGAAGGCATATGGCCAATGTGAATGGTCCACATTCGGTGGAGGATCTCTTAATGCGCATTGGCTTGAAGGAGTACACTTCGGTGTTTGTTTTAAATGGGTAAGTTTACAAACAAAATATGTTTAAACATTCAAGCCTTTCAGGACCCTAAAAAAAAGTCCAGGCCTTCTAGGACCCTGCAAAAAATATTCTTAAAAAACCAGGCTATCTAGGGCCCTACAAACAATGTTCATAAAAAACAGGCTATCTAGGACCTCAGTTAGGCCTTGAACAAAGTCTTCTTTAAAAAATCCACGCCTCAGTTTGTCCTTGAAAAAGTCTTCTTTAAATCTGTAAGAAAAGTAGTAAAGTCGAACGAGGCCGACTATATGATACCCTTCACCACTTTGGGTATATTCAACAGATGAATCCTAACAGACGTCGCATTTTTAAAGGACCAGTAAAAAGAAATTTGATCCATAAAAGTTTCATTCTGCAACCGATACTAATTTCTTCCTTTGGTCAGATATAGAAGCTATATCTAAATCAGAACCGATTTTCAGGAAACTTAACAGACATCATTCTAGACCTAATTCATTACATTGTGCCACATTTCGTGTAAATCGAAAGACATATAGTGACATTGGTGCACCATTTACATTAAGTCGGACGAAAATATATATGGGAGCTATATCTAAATCTGAACCGATTTTCAGGAAACTTACATATGGGAGCTATATCTAAATCTGAACCGATTTTCAGAAAACTTAACACACATCATTCTAGACCTAATTCATTACGCTGTGCCAAATTTCGGGTAAATCGAGACATATATAGGGACTTTGGTGCACCATTTACATTAAATCGGACGAAAATATATATGGGAGCTATATCTAAATCTGAACCGATTTTCACGAAATTTTACACACATCGTTCTAGGCTTAATTCAGTACGCTGTGCCAAATTTCTTGCAAATCGAAGGATGTATAGGGACTTTGGTGCACTATTTACCTAAAATCGGACGATAATATATATGGGAGCTATATCTAAATCTGAACCGATTTTCACGAAATTTTACACACATCTTTCTAGACTTAATTCAGTACATTATGTCAAATTTCGTGCTAATCGAAGGATATATAGGGACTTTTGTGCACTATTTACCTAAAATCGGATAAAAATATATATGGGAGCTATATCTAAATCTGAACCGATTTTTCCCAATTTCAATAGGGTTCGTCCTTGGGCCAAATAAGTTACCTATGCCAAGTTTAATCCAAATCGGATCATAAATTCGACCTGTACTTTGTTCACAAAAATACACGGACGGACGGACAGATGGATATGCGTAAATCGACTCAGAAAGTGATGCTATGCATATTCTCAAAAGGAACCATGTGTCTATATCGTTTCCTTTTGCCTGTTACAAACATATGCACAAAGACATAGGCCTTGAAAAAAAGTCTTCTTTAAAAATCCACGCCTTGGATAGGCCTTTTCAAAAAGTCTTCTTTAAAAATCCACGCATTGGATAGGCCTTTTCAAAAAGTCTTCTTTAAAAATCCACGCCTTGGATAGGCCTTTTCAAAAAGTCTTCTTTAAAAATCCACGCCTTGGATAGGCCTTTTCAAAAAGTCTTCTTTAAAAATCCACGCCTTGGATAGGCCTTTTCAAAAAGTCTTCTTTAAAAATCCACGCCTTGGATAGGCCTTTTCAAAAAGTCTTCTTTAAAAATCCACGCCTTGGATAGGCCTTTTCAAAAAGTCTTCTTTAAAAATCCACGCCTTGGATAGGCCTTTTCAAAAAGTCTTCTTTAAAAATCCACGCCTTGGATAGGCCTTTTCAAAAAGTCTTCTTTAAAAATCCACGCCTTGGATAGGCCTTTTCAAAAAGTCTTCTTTAAAAATCCACGCCTTGGATAGGCCTTTTCAAAAAGTCTTCTTTAAAAATCCACGCCTTGGATAGGCCTTTTCAAAAAGTCTTCTTTAAAAATCCACGCCTTGGATAGGCCTTTTCAAAAAGTCTTCTTTAAAAATCCACGCCTTGGATAGGCCTTTTCAAAAAGTCTTCTTTAAAAATCCACGCCTTGGATAGGCCTTTTCAAAAAGTCTTCTTTAAAAATCCACGCCTTGGATAGGCCTTTTCAAAAAGTCTTCTTTAAAAATCCACGCCTTGGATAGGCCTTTTCAAAAAGTCTTCTTTAAAAATCCACGCCTTGGATAGGCCTTTTCAAAAAGTCTTCTTTAAAAATCCACGCCTTGGATAGGCCTTTTCAAAAAGTCTTCTTTAAAAATCCACGCCTTGGATAGGCCTTTTCAAAAAGTCTTCTTTAAAAATCCACGCCTTGGATAGGCCTTTTCAAAAAGTCTTCTTTAAAAATCCACGCCTTGGATAGGCCTTTTCAAAAAGTCTTCTTTAAAAATCCACGCCTTGGATAGGCCTTTTCAAAAAGTCTTCTTTAAAAATCCACGCCTTGGATAGGCCTTTTCAAAAAGTCTTCTTTAAAAATCCACGCCTTGGATAGGCCTTTTCAAAAAGTCTTCTTTAAAAATCCACGCCTTGGATAGGCCTTTTCAAAAAGTCTTCTTTAAAAATCCACGCCTTGGATAGGCCTTTTCAAAAAGTCTTCTTTAAAAATCCACGCCTTGGATAGGCCTTTTCAAAAAGTCTTCTTTAAAAATCCACGCCTTGGATAGGCCTTTTCAAAAAGTCTTCTTTAAAAATCCACGCCTTGGATAGGCCTTTTCAAAAAGTCTTCTTTAAAAATCCACGCCTTGGATAGGCCTTTTCAAAAAGTCTTCTTTAAAAATCCACGCCTTGGATAGGCCTTTTCAAAAAGTCTTCTTTAAAAATCCACGCCTTGGATAGGCCTTTTCAAAAAGTCTTCTTTAAAAATCCACGCCTTGGATAGGCCTTTTCAAAAAGTCTTCTTTAAAAATCCACGCCTTGGATAGGCCTTTTCAAAAAGTCTTCTTTAAAAATCCACGCCTTGGATAGGCCTTTTCAAAAAGTCTTCTTTAAAAATCCACGCCTTGGATAGGCCTTTTCAAAAAGTCTTCTTTAAGAAATCCACGCCTTGGATAGGCCTTTTCAAAAAGTCTTCTTTAAGAAATCCACGCCTTGGATAGGCCTTTTCAAAAAGTCTTCTTTAAAAATCCACGCCTTGGATAGGCCTTTTCAAAAAGTCTTCTTTAAAAATCCACGCCTTGGATAGGCCTTTTCAAAAAGTCTTCTTTAAAAATCCACGCCTTGGATAGGCCTTTTCAAAAAGTCTTCTTTAAGAAATCCACGCCTTGGATAGGCCTTTTCAAAAAGTCTTCTTTAAGAAATCCACGCCTTGGATAGGCCTTTTCAAAAAGTCTTCTTTAAGAAATCCACGCCTTGGATAGGCCTTTTCAAAAAGTCTTCTTTAAGAAATCCACGCCTTGGATAGGCCTTTTCAAAAAGTCTTCTTTAAGAAATCCACGCCTTGGATAGGCCTTTTCAAAAAGTCTTCTTTAAGAAATCCACGCCTTGGATAGGCCTTTTCAAAAAGTCTTCTTTAAGAAATCCACGCCTTGGATAGGCCTTTTCAAAAAGTCTTCTTTAAGAAATCCACGCCTTGGATAGGCCTTTTCAAAAAGTCTTCTTTAAGAAATCCACGCCTTGGATAGGCCTTTTCAAAAAGTCTTCTTTAAGAAATCCACGCATTGGATAGGCCTTGAAAAAAGTCTTCTTTAAAAATCCACGCCTCAGTTAGGCCTTGAAAAAAGTCTTCTTTAAAAAAGCCACGCCTCAGTTAGGCCTTGAAAAAAGTCTTCTTTAAAAAATCCACGCCTCAGTTAGGCCTTGAAAAAAGTCTTCTTTAAAAAATCCACGCCTCAGTTAGGCCTTGAAAAAAGTCTTCTTTAAAAAATCCACGCCTCAGTTAGGCCTTGAATTCCGCTTTGTAACCCTGATTGTCCTTTATTCTAATGTCTATGTTTCTCTTCCCTTTAGCTACGAAGACCTGGAACTTTTCAAAGAACTTGAACCTGCCGATTTGGATTATTTGGGTATTATTAATCCAGATCACCGAACCAAGTTATTGACCGCAGTGCAGCTGTTGCATGATATGGATTGTGGTAAGTCTCTACAACAACAAGTGCATATGGGGGACGGGGAATTTAGAAATATTAAAAAAATAGAATAACTCATTTCAAAGGGTCTTAAAATTGTACTTAAAACATTTTCATTTGTTGTTTTACTTACTAAGCCCTTACAAAGCCTTAGGTTCAAAAATTAAAGCATACTTTCAGGCGTTAGATGAAAAGGCGTTTTTACACCTTTATGAATGGGGGTTATTTTACATTATTACTTATTGAATAATTATTTTCATCTCATTTTTTTCCCAAAATACAGCTTCCAATTTCCCCCAAACCGGTTCGGATGTGGACATTGCCGGTTCCAGTTCCGAAAACGACGAAGCCCGT
>NW_026876328.1:0-19245 GCF_032173495.1 Musca vetustissima
GGCCATCAAACTCCTCATGTTGGTCGGATTTACATCAAATTCTGCACAACGTACAAAATTGAGCCTAGAATTACGTAGTTGCGTTTTATAGAAGTACAGACATTCCGCAACGGATGACCTATTTATATTTGTTTGAAGTCGATTTACATACTTTTGTCCCATTGTAACATACGAATGACATGTTAATGGATAGATCTAGGTAGATTCACATTTAGATAAATATCACATATTTTATTTCATCCAATTTCATGTTAATAGTCCTGTTTAATATACCCATAGTGGTGAAGGGTATCATATAGTCGGCCCCGTCCGACTTTACTACTTTCCTTACTGGTTCTGGTAGCTCCCATATAACGCTACTCCAGAATTTTCGGTATTTTGAGGTGTTTAAGCGAATTTTTTAACCGAATTCGTTTTAATTTGGTATTGTGTAGTCGTATATGGTAACAACTCTTCCTCCCAAATCATATTAATATTCGACAACTTTAAGTGGGGACTACCCCTAATTTTTACCTAATTTTTATATCCTACACCACTCTGTGGTAAAGGGTATTGTGTCTTTGTGCATATATTTGTAACAGCAAAAATAAACGAGATAGACATATGGTTCCTTTCGAGAATATGCATAGATTCACTTTCTGAGTCGATTTATGCATGTCCGTCCGTCAGTCCATGCATTCTTGTAAACAATGTGCAGGTCGCATTTACGATCCGAATTGGATGAAAATTCGCACAGCTCATTTATTTGACCCAAGGACGAACCCTATTGAAATTGGGAAAAGTCGTTTGAGATTGAGATATAGCTCATATATATTTCCGTCCGATTTCACGTAAATTGTGCAGCAAAGACCCAATATTTGTCCGATCGAAACAAAATTTTGCATCGGTTCACATTTTGTTATAGCTCTCATACAGTTTTTTTCCGATTTTAAGTAAATAGTGCACAAAAAATCAAAAGATAGGCCGATTGCCCCAAAATGTGCACAACGTACTGCAGTTATTATAACCTAACGTTTGTTAAGTTTTATTGGAATCGGTTCAGATTTAGATATATCTCCCATATATACTTTCGTTCGATTTTAAGTAAATGGTGCAACAAAGACCCAAGATGAGGCCGTTTTTTACAAAATCGGTTTGATTTGGATATGCACAAAACATACTGAAATTAGTATAAATTAATCTGTGACTAGTTTCGTTAAAACCGGTTTACGTTTGGATATAGCTTTTATATATATTTTCGTCCAATTTTAAATAAATTGTGCACCAACCTCCTCATGTTTGTCAGATTGACACGAAATTCAGACATAATCCATATATATTTTCGACCGACTTCATGTTAATTGGGCTCTAAATAAACAATAAACAACGAAGTGATGAAGGGTATCGTAATCTGCACAGCAATTTACAGCACACAATTCAGGTTTAGGCCTACATATAGCTCTCATAATTAATTCAGGAATGGTTCAAATGTACTGGTTGGCTCAAAATTGCTTGTGTATGAATTGATTGTAGCATGTTCATATAAAGAAGGACCCACTATAGAATCTACGTCTGGCCAATCGACCAGATATTGTACACATACAACTAAAACCATTACGAAGGAACATTTATGAAATTGGTTTAAATCGATATACCATATACTGTAGTTTATTTACAATAATAACAATGTGCAACAAATTTAAATTAGTTGATGATTATTGGGAAATTCCAAAAAAATATAATAGAGGGGCTAAAATAGAAGACAAGTGTTCGACATTTTGAATGTTTACGATGGGAAAGGCGTGGCGATATTTCAATTTTCGAAGACATTTGAAAAAATTCGAATTAGGATTTCTCGAAGTCCTTAAATTTTAGATAATGGTATCTTTGGCAAACCCCTCTCTAGAGGGGTTTTTTGGGTCCCCTTTTCAAGAAATTGTTGAAAACTCATTTAAAATGTGGGTATATTAGGTCAGAATATTCTAATGGTTGTCATAAATACCTTGTTAAACACCTTGCATAAATGTGTCAAGTGTGAGAAGGAGCAAAAGTTGTGAGATATTCATGCATATTTAAGATGATGAAATCCAAAATACGAAAGGTAACCTCTTTATATTGATTTGATTTACAATTAAAAAGATTTACAATAAAATTTAGAAAACATAACTACTTTCTTATACCAATTTTTCATGAATATCCAATAGTAAAAAGGTCCCTAAATCATTGAACCTTAACCAAACAAATCCCATTACCGGCACTCCAAGTCATAATACTAATTAATTAAATTACTACAGATTTTTTTGTTTTTTCTTCTATTTCAAACAAAATCATGAACTGAATATTTGATCGCCTATTTAATTTTCTGTTAACTTATTTGCTTCTCAACTTCTAATTATTTAGCCTTGAGTTTTTTCTTGGGGGAGAAAATCTGTTTTTCTAACAAAACTTCTTACCATTATTTAGAGAGTTTTTGATTTATACAGACGGACAGACAGACAGCCATCGACAGCAACAAGAAAAACATAATAGACCAAAGTTTACATTGTATTTTTTTTTTACTTCTTTTTCGTCTTCGTGTTTTGTGTTTCCTATTTCAATTTTTTGGATAATTTATTTCCTGGCTGTCTGTATGGATGTTTCCTTTAATTGAAACCTTTTAAAATCGCTTTCGAACAATTAAACAAATGTAACAATACTATTAAGGCTTTGGCATTCAATTCGTCGTTCGTTCATGTTGGCTGGGTGGCTGCATGGCTGGCTGGTTGGTTGGTTGCTTCGATGGTTATACCATTCGCTTGAGTTGGTTAAGCCATAGTCATTGTTCTGTTATTAAGGCCAATCCCTGCAAAATGAATTAATCTTCTCTCATTGTTTTAACAAAAAGGCTAGACAAGCTAACGTGGCAGGCTGGCATGCAGACAGACTGACACACAAACAGACAAACTAGCAAACATTGATTGGCAAATGAAATGAATTAAATAGGGACATAGTTGGGACTGGTACGACTTTAGAAACTTTAGTTAAGACTATGAGGAATTTTATTTAGGGTATAACATTCAGCAAAATTTTGTATATCCTCCACCATGATGTGGATATGAAATGTACTGAAAAATCGGTTGGGATCATTATATTGTTGAATTGTCTACCAGAATATATTATGTTCTCTAAAAATCGGGAACGATTTTCAGTAACGGAACGTTGGAAAATTCGGGCTGGACCTTCAGCTAGGACCGTAACGACTACTCAACCGCAACACACGGAACAAATCAGATAACTATTTTAATATAATAAAGGGGGTTATATGGTGACAACCCCTAAAAAGGGGTGAATAATTTTTGGTGGAGAGAGAGCGAATTCGATTGAAAAACGCGCTCAAGAACCTCAAAATATTGAAAATTTGGGGTACCCTTATATGGGGCCTACCCGAAAAAATTTACCTATATATATATCATTTTTTTGCGGAGAGATTTGCCCAATAAGAACTCAAATTACTAAATTACAGCCACTTAGGTGAATAAATCCGGTCAAAAACCCCCCCCCCCCCCCCAAAAAAAAAAAAAACTACAAATTTGGAGTTACCCTTATATGGGGACTACCAGAAAAAGTGGACCTATATTTATAATTTTTAGTGAGGAAATTTGGTACCCAATAAGAACCCCATGTACCAAATTTCAGCGAATTCGGTTGAAAACCGCGCTCAAGAACCCTAAAATATCGAAAATTGGGGGGTACCCCTATATGGGGGCTACCCGAACAAATTGACATATATTTATAAATTTTAGTTTAGAGATTTGCTACCCAAAATGAACTCAAAATACCGAATTTCAGCGAATTCGGTCGAAAAATGCGATCAAACCCCCCCAAAATACCGCAAAATTAGGGGTACCCTTATATGGGGGCTATCCGAAAATATGGACCCAAATATTTAATTTTTAGTGGAGAGATTTGCTACCCAATAAAAACTCAATGTACCAAATTTCAGCGAATTCAGTTGAAAAACACGCTCAAGAAACTCAAAATACCGAAAAATGGGGGGTACCCTTATAAGGGAGCTATGCCTAAACGTGGACCGATAAAGCCCATCTTCGAACTAGAGTGATTACAACAGACAGGCGGACATGGCTATCGTCTTAGAATTTTACGCTGATCAAGAATATATATACTTTATAGGGTCGGAAATGATTATTTCGATGAGTTACAAACGGAAAAACAAAATGAATATACCCTCCATACTATAGTGTAGGGTTTAAAAAGACGGGAGCTATATCGAAATCTGGATTTATATATTAAAAATGTTATTCAAAGATGTTTTCCAACATTTAACAACAAATAAATGAGATATTGGGACCACTTCGGTTAGAAAATGACTACATTCAACATCTTCTGATGTGTACCCTGTACCACAGTGAAGAGTGTGGTATAAAAATAGATCTGCTACATTAGACCCTACATCCATATTTTGAAATTTTGTAAATCGGAATATCCAGATTTTTAGTGAACTTCCCTATGGTAGGGTACCACGACACCTTAGCACTAAATATCCATCCCGCCCCAATTGATTACAGAGACTTTGTCGTCAACAATGGTGGTGGTAATGTGATGATGATGAGGATGACGATATTCCTTGCCTGATGACGTCGTGTTGTCAACAACGATGTATATGTGTCTGTGTGTGACTGAGTGTTGTTGATGTGATTGTATTATTGGGACTAAGAATGGTGAAGATTTTGCAATGACGTCTTCTTTCTGTCTGTCTGTTTGCCTGTCTAAAATCTTTAGTTAACGATACCTATTTAGTAGTTCCGTATATTTAATTTTCTTTTAGTTCTACAACAAATACATGGAAAACATTTGTTTGTAAATGATCTCGCTTTTTTTGGTTGATTTTTTTCGACGTTTTATTGGTGTTTTATCATCGTCATCAGCATCATCGTTGTTGTTGCTGTATTTACCATTAAACTAGAATTATTTTTGTTGTTGCTGTGTGGCTGGTAAGGAAAAGGTACTGAAAAGGTTTTCAGTTTCCTGACTGACAAAACCGAAAAAAATCAGAATTTAGTTCACAACTCACAATTGAATAAAAAGGACTTTTAAATGCAACTTAAAAAAAAATCTGTTGAGTACATGCCGTGAAGATGTGTGAGTGCATTGGGGTGTCATGATTAGTATGATAAAAGAAGAATAAATAATTAAAATTATGTTATTATTGTACAATCCTATATAAAAATATGGACCTACAATGAAAAGCTTTACTTTACAACAATGGTATGACCATGGATATTCCAAGAACTTTCCGCATCCCGACTATCTTCGATATTTTAATGGCCCTAGCCAATTTTCAACCTCAATGGTTGCAATTTGAGAAAAGAACATATTTGCAGAAACATTTTAATATAGATCCACTTTTACATATACTTACTTTACTTAGCTGGCTAGAGATCGAACATATATTCCATAAGCTGAACTTAAAAAAGATTTCCACGCCCGTCGGCATGGTGGTAGTTTTTCTAATTTGAATGACCCTGTTTGATTATTTTATCTTCGACTTGATGTTTACATCGAACTCGTGGTCCTTCTCTTCCGCGTAAACCATCAGTTGGCGACATGACCTAGCCACCGTAGTCCCTGCAGTTCGACACGTCTGACTATGTAGATGTTCGAGTATAGATGGTGTAACTCGTGGTTCATGCGATATTCACCGACTGAGATCGTTCCATAGATCTTTCAGAGAATTTTTCTCTCAAATAATACAGGAGCAGCCTAATTTGCTTGCGCAAGTACCCATGCTTCAGATCCATACACCAGCACGGGTAGTATCAGCGTCTTGTAGAGTGTGAGTTTGATCTGGCCTTGTTTCTAAATTGCTTACTTCTGCGTGAACTATCAGTTAGCTTGCTTTTCACTTTCGACCTTTTGACCTGGGGCATTCTCATCCATTCTCACAATATGACCTAACCACCGTAGTCCCTGCAGTTCGATACGTCTTACTATATAGATGTCCAAGTATGGATGGTATAACTCGTGGTTCATGCGATATTCACATACGGAGATCGGTCCGTAGATCTTTCACAGAATTTTTCTCTCAAATACTCCAGGGACACCTGCACGGGTAGTATCAGCGTCTTGTAGAGTGTGGGTTTGATCTGGCCTTGTTTCTAAATTGCTTACTTAGACCATAATAGCATCAGTTGGCCATCACAATCCTTCTCCGAATTTCAAAACTGATGTCATTAGTTTTATTTATGGCGGTACCAAGGTACATAAAATCTTTCACTACCTCGAAGCTGTAGTTCTCAAGTTCCACATTTGATCCGAGTCTACTGGACGTCTTGGACGTTGATTCCAACAGCCTGGTCTCAATTTGGTAGCTTTTACCGCTCGAAATGTTCTACCCATTATATCGATGTCATCGGCGTAGGCGCGTAACATGTGTTGTTTGGTGTGCAGAGCGCCATTTCTGTCCTCCTTTGTCTCTCGTATGACCTTTTCCAGCAGGAACTTAAAAAGGCACACGACAAACTGTCACCTTGTATGAATACTCATTCTGTATTGAAGGGCTCTGATAGGTCCTTTCCGACTTTAACTGCTGACCTTTTGCAAACATTTCGAACACTGACATTGTTTTTAACACATCTGAACGGATAGGGTTATCGAATGTGACTTTATAGTCAACGAAGAGGTTGAATGTGTCGATGTGTGTTCGTGGGTCTTTTTCAAGATTTGGCGCAGCGTGAAAGTCTTTGTCTATGGTGGATTTGCCAGTTCTGACGACGCATTGGTATGGTCCAATAATGTCACTGACTATTGCCTTCAGTAATTCATACACTTTTTATGCGATGGAAAAACAACTAATTCGTCTATAGTTGCCACATTTCGTCTTGTCAACTTTTTTGTGCACGGCACACAGCATGCTGGGGTTCCAATAATTTAGCATGTACTCCTCTAGCCATATTATACTAATCAGTTAGTACATGCTCCTGATCAGCAACTGGCCACCAGTCTTGAATAGTTCGGCTGTAACCCACCAGAACCTGCTGCTATATTATTTTTCAGCCGATTACGAAGTATATAGCGTGGTTCTGGGGTTTAGGCTATCTTCTTCGCCGCTACTATTAGATACTAGAAGCTTTGCAAAATGCTCCTTCTAGATCCTCAGCATGTTGCTTGTATCTGTCACCAGCATTCCTTCTTCATCCCTATATGAGGATGTTTGAAGGGGTTTTCACCTCAATAGCATTGTGACACTACTACCATCGTACCATGGGGTTCTTAGTGGTGGTGTATTTTCGACTGGCAAGAGGGAAGTTGAGCGGAATAGGTTCTGCCACCTCTTGTGTTTGCAGCTTTTAAAATTCGACGTTCCGTGTTGTGTTAGATCGCACTTTTGTTGCTTCATTACGATGAGTTCGAACTTTGGCTGATACAAGGTAATGATCCGAATCGATATTCGCATGACGTTGATGGATGTTCTTCAATGGAGGCTGAATTTTCCGACAGTGTGGCCAAAAATATTTCCCTTCCGCTTTTTGCATTAAAATCTTTTAGCTGAATTTTAATGTCATTGCCAGGGCATTGGTCATATGTTGATTCTATGCGCTCGTAAAATATGTCTTTGGTCTGATCATTTTTGTCTTCCGTCGAAGCATGGGCGCAAAGAAGACTTCTCTTGTATACAGATTAGAGAAATTCGCTATCTACTGGAGTCAATCTGGAGACGAGGTCTTTAATTCTCCTGTTATCCATAAAGTCCCAGCCAAATTCATGTCTCGTTACGTGGCAGCTATAATACAGTCCGTACTGATCTGATTTACTTACGCCTGTCCCTTTCCATCGCATTTCCTGTAAGGCAATAGTATCGGTTTTATACTTCTTGAGTACATCCGTCAAAGCGAAAACTGCGCCTTTTCTGCTCAATATGCGCAAATCCCAAGTGCAGATTCCCAGATCGAGGTCCTTTATGCGTTTGCGGTGGTCCCCAATATTAGGGAGAGAAAACTGTTCCGTTGCTTTCTCATAGTATGTGGGATTTTCCGAGTGTTCGCAACGAACTTGACGCCTCAACTATTTTTTTTTAGTTCTTATGGGTGAAATCATGTCACGTATCAGCGCAATATTTCAACGAGTGTTGAAAGTAACTACCCCAGGATGCACCGCTGGGAGGTCAGTGTCCACAATTGATATGAAAGAAGGACCAAGATAAGCGTGGGCTTTGCCATGTTGAAGCCAGTCTGAGCCTTTGCTTGGTATTTATCTTTCATCCACTACGTCATCGATTTGACATACAATTCATATAAAAGTACCGCCCGTCCAATTGTTGTCCCTGTTTCCACAGAGACTTGTCGTTACACCCTTATAAAATAATTTCATCCATTTGTTGCAGCTAAAAACACAGACAGACAAACAATCAACTCAGCAACCAGCCAGTCCGACAGGCAGACCCAACAGCAATAGTGTGGCAACAGTAACAATTGTCTTACCTCTGAATACTGATGCTGGCCATTTGCCTGTATTTTTTCCCGAATAAAACAATTGTATGCGAACGTTAAAGACCAAATAATTTAGATCACGAATTTCTTGTCGTATGCAAATTAATCAAAAACGAAACAAAATAAGCCAAAAAATAAAAAAAGAAACAACTTGGAAGAAAAAATAGACTTTAAATAAATTTCATCTCTTTTGGAGACGCAGACGACGACAACAACAAAGATGATGATGACGACTACGACGACAAACAACATCGTTGAAATAAACGATTCTTTTATTTGGCCAATTGTCTGTTGCTGTTGCAACAAGAAGCCAAAATAGCCTCAAAAAGGTGAAAATTCGTATCGAGTAGGGGCGTTGGACACATACAAACATGGGTATTAAAATTAAATTGAAATTGAATTTCTTCATTTTTTTTTTCATTGTTGTTGTCGTTCTATTGCTGCTGCTGTTTTATTTTCAAATTACCAAAAATGAAGTACAATCAATTTGATTTCGGAAACATTCGTGTGTGTGAATGATGTTAGGATCGTTAGTTTGAAATGGAATATAAATCAATACGGGTTAGGGATATAATCGGTATATTTCCAGACAAAGACTTATTTACTGGCTGGACTTTTTAGAAGCAAGTCCTCGGGAATTGTTATTATATTATATAATTGGAAATCTATGTAGCATCGTGTTCCATTTAAATAGAGTATATTTTTTTCAGTCAATTTTTTTGAAGGCTGTTTTCGACATTTTTTGGAGATCTGCCAATAGATTATTGTTGAGTCTTTATTAATTAAAAATTACAGTGTGATGTATATTGCAAACAATTATCATAAACATCGAAGACACGTGGGCAATAAGATTTCTCGAAATCCATGCATTTCGGTTATATGGTGGCAATATACTGATATCAATGTGAGAAATATTTTTGTTTAATGCGTTAACCCACAGTCGAAACTTTGAAGGTGTCTATTCGGTCCCCTTTTCCAGAAATAATTGAAAACTTTTTCAAAACGGGGTTTAGCCGCTTAGAATATTCTACAAAAATGTTCGCCATTAATTTTTAATCTAGGACTCAGAATAGACCAAAATTCGAATATCAGCTTAAACTTCAACAATATTAACAGGCGAAAAAGCGTTAAGTTCGGCCAGGCCGAACTTTGGATACCCTCCACCATAGATATACTGACAGGTACTTGAAATGAAAATAAAAGGAACATACCAAAAAGTGACCTATATACAAACTGATTATGTAAACCATAATGTAGCCAAATACAAATTTCAGCAATTTTTAATGAATATTTATACCCTCAGCCTTATGGCTAATGACGGTGTATAAACTTTGATACAGTGGAAATGTGTCTCGTCGAAATATTCGTTCAAGACCCCACGTTCTTTTGAACCAAATCCATTTCAGAAAATGTTGATTTCATCCAAACTTTGCCTATCTTATTATTTATTCCAAACATTGTTCAAGTTCGAAGTTGGGAAATATCGGTCCACTCCTTCAGGTACGACCCACACAGGGGCTAGGCCTAGGCCTAAATCCGGGCTATAGTTCATATATAGTACATTATCGAACCTTACGTTCTATCCTCCGCATGCGAAATGATTACAACAGAGTCTTAGAACCAAACCCAAAACGCAGAACAAATCAGATAACTATTTTAATATAAACATGTGAAAAAGCGGCCGGGCCGAACTTTGGATACCCTCCACCATAGATATACTGACAGGTACTAGAAATTAAAATATAGGGAACATACCAAAAAGTGGAGCTCACATGTCTAAAAACGGATTATGTAAACCATAATGTAAACCATAATACAAATTTCAGAAATTTTTATTGATAATTCAAATTCGAAGATGGGTATAGGTCTAACTGCGGCTATAGTTCATTATCGAACCTTACGTTCTAATTTTTTATCTCGATATCCTCTGCAGGTTATATGATTACCATAGAGTCTTAGAACCAAACTCAAAACGCGGAACAAATCCTATATTCATAATTTTTTGTGGAGAGATTTGCTACCTATGAAGAACTCAAAATACTAAATTACAGCTAATTCGGCGGAAAAATAGATCAAAACCCCCAAAATACTGAAAATTGGGAGGTACCGTTAAATGGGGGCTACCGGAAAAGTGGACCTACATTTATAATTTTTTGTGGAGACATTTAGTACCCAATAAGAACCCAATTTACCAAATTTCAGGGAAATCGACTGAAAAACGCGCTCAAGAACCCCAAAATACCGAAAATTGGGGGGTACCCTTATATGGGGGCTACCTGAAAAAATTGACCTATATTCATAATTTTTTGTTGAGAGATTTGGTACCTATTAAGAACTCAAAATACTGAATTGCAGCCAATTCGGTGGAAAAATACGATCAAAATGGGGCTACCAGAAAAAGTGGACCTATACTTATAATTTGTTGTGGAGGCATTTAGTACCCAATAAGAACTCAATGTACCAAATTTCAGCGAATTCGGCTGAAAACGCGCTCAAGAACCCTAAAATACCGAAAATTGGCGGATACCCTTATATGGGAGCTATGCCTAAACGTGGACCGATCTTCAAACTTGACCTGCCTGCAGACAAAAGACAACCCAATACAAAATTTCAGCACCCTATATCAATTCCTTCAGAAGATAGCGTGATTACAACAGACGGACGAAGGGTATACAAATATGAAGGGTATAAAAATATAAAAGCACATTAAAGAGTTAAAATCGATCTAATTCCCATTTTGTACCCATTTTTCTCACTAGATAGGGTTTTAGGAGGACAAAGATGCACCTCGCACAGGTATGCCGGGCGTCGAAAATGTCGACAAAATCGGAGAAATGATTGACGATGACCGGCATCTTAGCAGTCATAGCATCGCCCAGGAGCTAAAAATCGGCAATAGAACTGTTTTAAACCATTTACAATTGACCAGAATTGGCCAACAGGAGAGATCTCGTGTTCCACCAGCTAGAAAACACACATCTAGCGTGACTCGCCAGAAAATTCGGGATATTGGTTGGGAAGTCTTAATGCATCGGATTTGGCACCAAACGATTATCATCATTTTCTTGCATTGAAAAATTTCTTTAATGATAAACTAGTAAGGAAAGTGGTAAAGTCTGACTGTGCCGACTACATGATACCCTTCATAACTTTGTATATATTGTGGATATGTACCCTTAGAATTGCATGTCTATGTTACCTCAAAGGAACACACTCATGTCTTTCTGCAACCTATGATACATTTCATTTCATTCGGGCAGACAAATATCCTGTACCACAGGGTGGTGAAGGGTATACAAATTGGTATCTAGGGAAGATTGTGAAAATCGATTACTAGAGTTTTTTTCAAATAAAGAACAGCACTTCCACAAAACGGTGCATATTTGGCCCAAATCTGACATTTCGAAGCATGTTAATAAAGACCTATAATTCATTTAAAAAATGGATTTATTTTTTTCCAACATAATATATTTTCTTCCGATTTTTATACCCTTCACCACACTGTGGTACAGGGTATTATGTCTTCGTGCATATGTTTGTAACAGACAAAAGGAATCAAAATAGACCCATGGTTCCTTTTGAGAATATGCATAGAATCACTTTCTGAGTCGATTTACGCATGTCCGTCCGTCTGTCCATCCGTCTGTCCGTCCTTGTATTTTCAAAGTACAGGTCGCATTTTTTATCCGATTTGGATGAAATTTGGCACAGCTCACTTATTTGGCCCAAGGACAAACCCTATTGAAATTGATAAAAATCGTTTCAGATTTAGATAAAGCTCCCGTATATAGTTTCCTCCGATTTAAGGTAAATGGGGCACAAATGTCCTTACATATCTCTCGATTTGGACGAAATTTGGCACAGAGTACTGAATTAGGTCCAGAATGATGTGTGCAAAGTTTCGTGAAAATAGGGTCAGATTTAAATATAGCTCCCATATATATTTTCGTCCGATTTAAGGTAAACGGGGCACCAAAATCCCTATATATCTTTCGATTTTCAGGAAATTTTGTATAGCGTTTTGAATTAGGTCTAGAATGACATGTGTCAAGTTTCGAGAAAATCGGGTCAGATTTAGATATAGCTTCCATATATATTTTCGTCCGATTTAAGGTAAACGGGGCACCAAAGTACCTATATATCTTGCGATGTGCACTAAATTTGGCATAGGATACTGAATTAAGTCCAGAATGATGTGTGCTAAGTTTCGTGAAAATCGGTTCAGATTTAGATATAGCTCCCATATATAGTTTTCTCCGATTTTATGTAAATGGTGCAGCAAAGACACTATATCTTTCGATTTGCAATTTGAAATTTGGCATAGGAAACTGAATTGAGTCTAGAATGACGTGTGCCAGGTTTCGTGAAAATCGGTTCAGATTTAGATATAACTCCCCTATATAGTTTTGTCTGATTTAAGGTATATGGGGCACCAAAGTCCCTAAAATCATTTGATTTGCACGAATATTGGTGTAGCGTATTGAAATTAGTCTAGAATGATGTGTGCTAAGTTTCCTGACAATCAATTCAGATTTAGGTATAGCACCAAAGTCCCTGCTAATCTTTTGATTGGCATGAATTTTGGTATAGCGTACTAAATTAAGTCTAGAATGATGTGTGCTAAGTTTCGTGAAAATCGGTTCAGATTTAAATATAACTTCCATGCATAGTTTCGTCCGATTTTAGGTAAATGGTACACCAAAGTCTCTGAAAATCATTCGATTTGCACGAATTTTGTCATAGCGTATTGAATTAAGTCTAGAAGGATGTGTGAACCTCCTATATATATTTTCGTCCGATTTTAAATATATTGTTCACTAAAGATGGCAAGTTTGCTTCAAATCAGTTCAGATATTTTTTCCAATTGAGACGAAATTTTGCATAACTTATTAATTTGAGTCTAGAGTGTGTTAAGTTTTGTAGAAATCGGTGATGCGCCAAACTGCAATATTTTGTCCGATTGAGGCGAGATTTTTATGGCGTATTATCGTGAGTTTTGTTAATAACTATTCGAAATTAGATATACTTTCCATATTGGTGAAGAAATATCCTACTGAAAATTATCGAATAAAATGGTCTACCAAGATTCTGATAGTCCCTTTCATTCGAACACGTTTTCCACAGATTTGACTCTTATTTAAAATTTCGAATCCAGTTTGTGCGGATCTTTTGTTATAACTCCCTTATAAAGGAAATTTCGTCTTTTTAGCAACAATACAACTATTAAGGACATAAAACGTTATGCATTTTTAAAACATTTATATGTGTTGCTATATATTTCACATATAAGTTTACAAAGGAAAGGCTCCAAAATGTGTGTTTAAGTCTATTTTGATTTCCTTTCATGCCACAAAGCTACATACATATAATATTTATATATTTATATACATATAATATATATTGCAAATGTAATTGTAAAATCAAAATTCACTCAAAAGAAAACACAATACCAAATATTTTAAAATAGAAAAAACAAATGAATCCTTTTTGGTTTTCAATATTTGATTTATTTATTACTGCTGTATTTGCCCTTTGTTCATAGTTGAGTAGTTCTTATATACATACTTCAAATGAAGTATACATTTGATTTCCATTTTATTTTCAATTTATACAGTAACAATCATAAGACCATGAAGTTATTGTTGAATGGAACTAATCAATTTTGTTGTTGTTTTTTTTTCTATAAAATAAACAAATGAAAATGGCAAAAGAACTAAAGACTGAAATGCAATCTTCAAGTTTATCTTTGTTTGTGGTTTCAATTGGAAAATTTAACCACCAAGTGAGTGCTTAAATACAAATAGCATTTTTTAGTTTTTATTTAAGATTTCCTTTAAAAAATAGACAGAAGATATATTCCAATGTGGTCAAAGCTATTGAAGGAAATATTTACACACATTAAGTCCTTGGGGGAAATAACAACACCCAATTGACCCACTTTGGAAGTACATTCAACTGTTATGTTATTGCACATGACAGCCATTATCCTTACCCTCAATAAGATCTTGTCCCAGGTTTCATGTTGGTGTTGCAATCAGTTTTCCAGTTACTTACATACATTTTAAATATTTTCGTTTGTTTGTAAATGTTTAAGCCTATATTTTTTGATGAATACAAATGTATATCTGTTTTGGTGAATAGTTTATGAGAACACAGGCATTTTCTCTTTTGTAGTAGAGGATTTTTTTTTTACTAATTGAAAATATTTGTCAGTTTTAAATCAAAACATTGGATTGCTGTTAAACCAAAGGAAGACATTGGGTTAAGTATGAAAACATATTTCGAAATTACACATATTCTGTCAGGAGGTCCATATATTTTAAATAAATTAAATATTTCCTTGTGTGTTTGACCACTGTACATCCTCTTGCAACTGTCTTCTCCAAACACATTTGTTACCCAACAAAAAACAACAACTAAAAAATAGACTCTTTAATCTAAAAAATTGTGTGTTGGTTTTGTTCTATGAAGTATTCTAGGAAATTAGTTTTCAAAAAGGAAATTTAAATATTTGTCTTGTTTTGTGGTCGGTCACACAGGCCTTTGTGTGTGGCACCCTCAACTTTTATAGAGTGATGATGTAAAGTTCGTTCTGTCCTTCTCTTCTTGGAATGATTTTACCAACATTTATAATAAATATTTAAACGTTTGTAAGCGTTAAAATAGAATACTGAATACAATTTGTATATTCAAATAATAGAGAATTGTAAATCATGTTAAAATAAATCGACATCAACAAAGACTACAAATTTAGGTCAATAGTTACTTTTGGTATTTTGTTTCGAAATCATCAAATTGAAAGTGCATTTAAAAGTAATATTCAAATAAAACCAGGGTGATGTTATACACTAGCATTGCGGAAATGTTTGTGGAACATATTTTCATTTGGATTGATTTTAAACAGTAGCAGAAATGGTAAGAAGTTTGACAAATGTAAGAGAATATTTAATTTCGAAATAATTAATTACACCCACAGAGCGACTAAGAGGGGTATATGTAAATCTGAACGTATATTGTAAAAAATATGCGAGGAAGTCTTTTCCCCGATGGAAAATTCGACAGTTAAAACAATTGTAACATATAACAATCGCTTTTTATTAATAAGAAATCCGTAATGTCAAATTACAGTCTTCAAAATACCGAAAATGGCCCAGGTGTTAAAGCTCTTGCAACTTAAGTAGTATAATGCGTCTAAAACCATCAAAATGCCGAAATAGCATCTTTATATAGGGACTACGTAAAAATTTGGAAAATGTGATTAACACCAAAATCAAAAATACACAAAATGAAGCTGGAATTATAAGAAAACGGGAACCGATATTTTATGTGCAAAGTTCTATCTTAAATAGTGCGATCTCTACCATGATTTCCACAGTCAGATAGATTGACATTTTTATAGACATGGCTAAAATGTCATAGAATTTTATATATTTTATGGCATGTAGTACATATAACTACACTCCACCGTATCCTTTGATAACTGCAGTTAAAATCCCAAAATTGCAGTTGTGTCGATATAAAGAATATATTCCAAAGTGCTGACTGATATTTCCCGTCTTCTAGAGAAGTGAAATGCTAAGCACAGTCATAAAATTGGCAGCTGTGGCGTAATTCGATGGTAGAGTCGTCGGACATTATAAAAGTCCTGATTTTTCAGGGACGAAAAATATGTCAATCACAGCCAACCTGGTTTCGTGTAAAAATATACTGAAGACTACTAACTGCTTTGCAACAAGTAAAAACTAACATTTTTACGCTTCACCATGTGGATGACATTCGAAATATGCAAAATAAATGGAGGCTCCTAGGACCTTGAATATACCGAAAATGACGTGAGAAAAAGATGATTACATAATAGGGGGAGGGTTAGCATTTTATGGGGCTATACCAAAACGGGGATTAATATTGATCATTTTGGTTAGTGGAATCATTTTTAGTAAAGAGATGTTGGGGGAGGGGGGTTACGTTATATAGGGCTACACTCAAACTTGGTAAAATACCAAATATTGGGGAATACCGTTGTGTGGTGGCTAACCTGAAACTTGGGTCAATATTAATAATTTTTGGCATGTGCTATACAATGAGATCCCACAATACCAAATTACAGCCACAATACCAAATTTGTTGGAAAACGTGTTCCAAATACCGCATATTGTTAAGAATAGAGAATAATTTAACATGATATTTTCGTCGATATTGCTTTTCATACCCTTCACCACACTGTGGTACAGGGTATTATGTCTTTGTGCATATGTTTGTAACAGGCAAAAGGAAACGAGATAGACACATGTTTCCTTTTGAGAATATGCATAGAATCACTTTCTAAGTCGATTTATGCATGTCCGTCCGTCCGTCTGTCCGTCTGTCTGTCCATGTAAAAATGTAAACAAAGTACAGGTCGCATTAATGATCCGAATTGGATGAAATTTGGCATAGGTCACTTATTCGGCCCAAGGACGAACCCTATTGAAATTGGGAAAAATCGGTTCAGATTTAGATATAGCTCCCATATATATATTTAACCGATTTAATGTAAACGGCCCCTAAATATCTTTCGATTTGCACGAAATTTGGTACAGCCTAATCATTTAGGTCTAGAATGATGTCTGCCAAGTTTCGTGAAAATCGGTCCAGATTTAGATATAGCTCGCAAATATAGTTTCGTCCGATTTCATGTAAATGGTGCACCAAAGTCCCTATATATGCTTCGATTTGCACGAAATTTGGCATAACGTACTGAATTGAGCCTAGAATGATGTCTGCCAAGTTTTGAGAAAATCGGTTCAGATTTAGAAATACCTCCCATGTATAGTTTCGTCCGATTTCATGAAAATGGTGCACCAAAGTCGCTATATTTCTTTCGATTTGCACGAAATTTGGCATAACGTACTGAATTAAGCCTAGAGTGATGTTTGCCAAGTTTCGAGAAAATCGGTCCAGATTTAGATATAGCTCCCATAAAAAGTTTCTTCCGATTTCATGTAAATGGTGCCCCAAATTCCCTATATATCTTTTGATTTGCACGAAATCTGGCATAACGTACTGAATTAAGCCTAGAGTGATGTTTGCCAAGTTTCGAGAAAATCGGTCCAGATTTAGATATAGCTCCCATAAAAAGTTTCTTCCGATTTCATGTAAATGGTGCCCCAAATTCCCTATATATCTTTTGATTTGCACGAAATCTGGCATAACGTACTGTCTGCCAAGTTTCGTGAAAATAGCTCGCAAATATAGTTTCGTCCGATTTCATGTAAATGGTGCACCAAAGTCCCTATATATCTTTCGATTTGCACGAAATTTGGCATAACGTACTAATTTGAGCCTAAAATGATGTCTACTAAGTTTCGAGAATATCGGTCCAGATTTAGATATAGCTCCCATATATAGTTTCGTCCGATTTCATGTAAATGGTGCACCAAAGTCGCTATATTTCTTTCGATTTGCACGAAATTTGGCATAACGTACTGAATTAAGCCTAGAGTGATGTTTGCCAAGTTTCGAGAAAATCGGTCCAGATTTAGATATAGCTCCCATAAAAAGTTTCTTCCGATTTCATGTAAATGGTGCCCCAAATTCCCTATATATCTTTTGATTTGCACGAAATCTGGCATAACGTACTGTCTGCCAAGTTTCTTGAAAATAGGTCAAGATTTAGATATAGCTCCCATATATAGTTTCGTCCGATTTCATGTAAATGGTGCACCAAAGTCCCTATATATCCTTCGATTTGACAACATTTGGCATAACGTACTTAATTGAGCCTAGAATGATGTCTGCCAAGTTTCGTGAAAATCGGTCCAGATTTAGATATAGCTCCCTTTTATTATAGATTGATTTTAAGTAATTGACGTACTAAGGAACCAATAGGAACAAAACGTTCTGAAATTAGTACAACCTAACCTGTGACAAGTTTGTTTGAAATGGGTTAATATTTGGATAGAGCTTCCATATATATTTTCGCCCGATTTCATGTAAAGTGGGAATCAAACTCCTCATGTTAGTCAGATTGACATCAAATTTTGCACAACGTACAAAATTGAGCATAGAATTACGTAGTTGCGTTTTCTAGAAGTACCGACATAGCTCCACGGATGACCTATTTATATTTGTTTGAAGTCGATTGACATACTTTATGGATAGATCTAGGTAGATTCACATTTAGATAAATATCAAATTTTTTCATCCAATTTTATGTTAATTGTCCTGTTTAATATAACCATAGTGGTGAAGGGTATTATATAGTCGGCCCCGTCCGACTTTACCACTTTCCTTACTGGTTCTTTATCTTGATATTGGACTTTTATTTTTCAGAAAGAAAGTACTGTATCTCCGCAATGCGAATTCAAATTTTTTTCTTATCCTATTTAGGATAGCTGCATAAAGAAAAGCGAAAAAATTAGACTCAAAGTGTTATATTTTGTCCGGTTGTCGCCTGTGTCCAAAATCGGGATGGTCCCATGAGAAGACACTCTATTGCAGCTCTCAGGGCGGCATTCTGGAACGTATGTATGTTCTTAAACTGTGTATTACTTACATTCGCAAACAAAAACCAGTAAGGAAAGTAGTAAAGTCGGACGGGGCCGACTATATGATACCCTTCACCACTATGGGTATATTAAACAGGACTATTAACATGAAATTGGATGAAATAAAATGTGATATTTATCTAAATGTGAATCTACCTAGATCTATCCATAAAGTATGTAAATCGACTTCAAACAAATATAAATAGGTCATCCGTTGGGCTATGTCTGTACTTCTAGAAAACGGAACTACGTAA